>NW_008688019.1:0-11749 GCF_000695815.1 Acanthisitta chloris
GAACGAGCTGTTTCCGTCGTTCGCTTCTCGCCTCACATCAATTAGTATTGCGGAAGCAGAAAAATGATGCCGCGTTTAGACGTGATGTCCCAGCGCAGAGCCCGTGGAGCTGTGACAGAGCTGCGTTCGTTCGTGGTGTATCTCAGCTGCTCGCTGTACTCCCTGCCTGCGGCACAGCGTTTCGGGCGCTTTTCCTGCTCATCCAGATGGGGCTCGGTGTGTGGGATGAAAACTTAGTGGCCTGAGATGTGCCAAGTTGGGCTGACTGGGAGGCACAGGGATCTGCAGCTTCCCGAGGGACAGCACTGACCTCTGCGCTCTGTGAGCAGTGCAGGACCCGAGGGAATGGGCTGAAGTTGTGCCAGGGGAGGGGGAGGTTGGATATCAGAAGGTTCTTCCCCCAGAGGTGTTTGGGCACTGGAAAAAGTTTAGGTTGGATATTAGGAGAAGGTTCTTCCCCCAGAGGTGTCTGGGCACTGAACAGCTCCCAGGGCAATGGTCACAGCCCCAAGGCTGACAGAGCTCAAGGAGTGTTTGGCCAGTGCTCTCAGGGATATGGTGGATTGTTGGGGTGTCCTGTGCAGGGCTGGACTGATGATCCTCGTGTCCAGGCAGTGTCCAAAGAGCTGGACTGATGATCCTCGTGGATCCCTTCCAGCTGAGGATATTCTATGATCTCTTGCTGTTACATCTGACAGAATCAACCCAGAGTGTGTTTGTTAGGAGGAGGCAGGGTGGGCTCTCAGCTGGCACAGAGCAGCTGGCAGAGGTGTGGGTGCTCTGCTGGATCTCTGCAGTGAGACTGACCTGTTGTGTTGTCCCTCCACACTGCAGGGCTGACATTGCCTTGATCGGCCTGGCCGTGATGGGCCAGAACCTGATTCTGAACATGAACGACCACGGCTTCGTGGTAAGTGAGCAAAGAGGAGCCTCTCTCCAGGGAGGCTGACATGGGAGCACTTGGGATTGGAGCTGAGCACCTTGTGGGTGCCTTTTTCTCCTCTTGTGGTGATTTAATGGGTGTTGTTTCCTCCTCGTGGTGTAACCTGGGCTGCCCTTTGCCCTGTTTCCTGAGAAGAGCAGCAGTGCAAGGCTGTGCTCAGCTGGCACCTGATATGTTAGCTATGCATGACTTTTCCCTGGAGTTTGCCTTGGGCTTGGCCATTAACCACAGGTTCCCAAGGCACCTGCAAGGACATGCTCAGGTTCATCACTGCTCTGTGTCTTTGGGGAAGGTGGAAGTGGGAAAGCACAGGATGTTGAACCTTCCTTACATAATTTGTAGCCTGAGCTCAAGTAACTGCTCCTTTGACAGTTATTAACAGGTTTTCTTGCTCCCCCAGGTCTGTGCTTTTAACAGGACAGTTTCCAAAGTGGATGACTTCCTGGCCAATGAGGCCAAGGGCACCAAAGTGATTGGTGCTCACAGCCTGGAGGAGATGGTCTCCAAGCTGAAGAAGCCACGTCGCATTATCTTGCTGGTGAAGGCTGGAAGTGCAGTGGATGACTTCATCCAGAAACTGGTGAGGCAAATTCATTCTACCTGTGACTGCTTGCTGTCTTTTGGAGGAGTTCTCAATTATTCATCATTGATGAGGTTGTGAACTCATGGAGAAAACCAAAATGCTGATTTATTTTTGGCAGGTGCCTTTGTTGCAGACTGGAGACATCATCATTGATGGTGGGAATTCTGAGTACAGAGATACCACGGTGAGCCTGTTTCCTGCCCAAAGTGAATGAATAAATACACATGAATCTTCTCCTCTGATCATCAGAACAGTCAGTCAATAAGATGTATCACCCCTCTGCTCAGGGAAAGCCAAAGTGGATTGTTGCTGCAAAACTAGATCATGCAGCCTATTAAAAAGAAATTATTACTGCAGTTAAGAACTGCTCTATAAGGATATTTAATAGGAGTTGCCCAAGTCATCAAATAATATTTTATTCACATCTTTTAAAGAATGAAGGGGTTTAGAAAATCTCCTGTTACAACCTTAAGGAGTTTTTAGGGAGATTTGTAAGTCTAAGGATATTTTTAGATTTGTTATTATTTCTCAATCCTACACGGTCACAGGAAAATCCACCAAGGCAGAACTGCTGGTTTTGCTGTCCTGGTAATGGAAGCAGCCAAGGAGTTTTCTGCTTGTGATCAGGCTGTGGCTATGGAAGCCCCATTAGCATATTTGGGATGATTACATGAAAATACTACATTCAAAATGGTATTTTCAATCTTAGAAGGGTGTTTCTGGCCATGCCAGGGTGAAAAGTAGTTACTCATTGAGGATTAATCCTTGGGGAGCTTTGCAACTTCCCTTAGGGATCTTGGCCTGTGCTTCTCTCCCACTCAGAGGGAATGATTTGCCCTTGTGGTTGTCCATGCTAGCACCTCCACTCTGAACTGAGCAGCTCCACCTTGGACCTAATCTGCCTCCCCCACATCTTTGCACACATCATGTATTACCTGACACTGAATTCCAAGCCTTTTCCAGCCTCAGTGCTTGTCTTTTCTATCTGGAGCTTACAAGGACTCGTTCTCTCTGTGTGTCCCTTTTGCAAGGACCATGTCACAGCCACAGGAAGTTTCCCAACACTCACTTTGGTGTGTGCACAGCTTTCTCTGGGGTTGGCTTCTAACATGTCCAAAGCAGAACTAAAAACCTAATTTTAGGTCAGAATTGCTCATCTTTGTTTGTAAGGCTCTGGCATTAAAGGAAATTAAATAATGCTGCTCTGCTCTTTGTTCCAGAGACGCTGTAAGGAGCTCCAGGCAAAGGGAATCTTGTTTGTGGGCAGTGGTGTCAGTGGTGGGGAGGAGGGTGCCAGGTATGGACCCTCACTCATGCCAGGAGGAGCCAAAGAAGCCTGGTAAGCATAAACTTGTATAATCTTCTTCACAATAGTTTGCAACAATCATCTATTCACACGGAGAGCCGAGGGAGGGAAGGAGGAGGGTGTGGGTGTGGAGAGAACAAGATATGTTGCCATCTCACTTCCTCAAGGCTCCAGATTTCCCAACCTAGCTGGGGTCATGGGGCAGTGCTCAGCCTTCATGGCAGCCAGAGCAGAGCCAGGTTTTTCTTCCAGGAATCCAGAGGCAAAAGTAAGACCTGCAGAAATCTGAAGAGAGAAATGTGTGCCTGGGGAGAAAGGAATTTTGATTAAACTTTAAACCAGTACTATTTCTTATTATTATTTTCTTTTTGGGCCCTACACACTTGGGAAGCTGCTGGCCAGGCAGCAGCAAACATCCTGCAGGGACACACTTTGTAAAAGGAGGTTTCAGTACATGTTTGTACTGACTAGTGAATACATTGTTTGTGTGCAAGTTCCTGCATGCTGCTGTGCTGTTCTGCACTGAGGTCTCTGGAAAGGGCTGTGCATCAGTGCTCATATTAGGCTTTATCCCTGCTTGCCCATTCTCTCTGGAGATGTAGAAAGAAAAGGTGTGTCCAGGTTTTACCTGAGCTTTAGAATCTCTTATGTCCTTGTCCATTTGCATTAGTGTTTTGTACTTGTATCAGCCTGTTCAAATTTGATGGCACAAAGCCATCAGCACCAATCATCTGCTTCCTGATCATCTTTTTACCATGAACAGCTCACCGGGGGCAGCTTCTGCTTTCAAATGGAGAAGATAATATTTGGGGTGCATTAGGTTTGTCTGCACAGTGCTGTAAGCATGACTGGATTGTCCCCATGTCTTGCAGACAGTGTCTAGTTGGGACAAACCTGTATTTAGTTGCCGTTGCTGTGAGGTGGATTATCAGGCTGCAGCTGCCCTCACCCCAGGCTGCCTTTGGGCAGGTTACAGAAGGATGTTTCATGCTGATGGAAGTTGTTTATGTTCTCTGGTGGTGTTTGTGTCCCTGCCTGGCTGCTGAGCTGTGTTGTTTCTCCCCACAGGCCTCACATCAAGACCATATTTCAGAGTATTGCTGCCAAAGTGGGTTCTGGGGAGCCTTGTTGTGACTGGGTAAATATCCATTTGATACTGACCTTAACTTGGGGTTGGATCCCTACTCAGGTAGTTTGATTGCTGAAGCTGATGGATGTTTGTCCCTAATAAACCCAGCACTATCAGTGGGTTGATTTTCTGGCTGACTGTGTTGAGTTCCAGTCTGCCATCACTGATAACTTACCCCATGCAATGGAAGGACAAAGCTTTAGGCCTGGGTCATGTGCTGGGGCAGCTAAATGGGTCTGTGACCCACTGGTTTCAGTTAGCACTGAGTTTGCTTCCTTCCTTTAGGCAGAGGGAAGCCATGGGCAGGTGTGAACCACTGAAGGGGTGACAGTGCTGTTGCTAATGGCATTTCTGGATGTTCCCTGGCAGGTGGGAGATGAGGGTGCTGGACACTTTGTGAAGATGGTGCACAATGGGATTGAGTATGGAGACATGCAGCTGATCTGTGAGGCCTATCACCTCATGAAGGATGTGTTGGGCATGGAGCACGATGAGATGGCAAAGGTGATCTTTAGTCTTTAATGTCTCCCCTTGAGCCATGGGGGCTGCCTGGCACTGGTGGAGGTGCTGGGCTTGGGTAAAGCTGCTGCACCTACATGAAGGGAATATTTCTGACCTTCCTCCTGCACAGTGTTCCTGAGCTTCACATGAGGTAGGGAGCAGCAAGAATGTACAGCTGAGTGTTCACAGAACTGTATGAACTCTCCCATTCTACAGTTGATTTCTCCCCAGGAATCACCTTGTGTAGAGAGATTAATTACCTTGCCTGAAAAGAGCTAGTGAAACATGGAGCTTTATAACCAAGCAGGCAAAATACAAACATAAATCAATAAATCAATTGAGATATATTTAGCAGATGCTTAGAAAATCGGTGTGTGTATAATGTATGTGTGTATATATACTTTTTCTCCTTTTCCAGGTCTTTCAGGAATGGAACAAGACAGAGTTGGACTCTTTCCTGATTGAAATCACAGCTAATATTCTCAAATTCAAAGACACTGATGGCAAATACCTCCTCCCAAAGATCAGGGACAGTGCAGGCCAGAAGGGCACAGGGAAGTGGACAGCCATTTCTGCCCTGGAGTATGGAGTCCCTGTCACACTCATAGGTACCTTTCTTTGACCTTTCCTACCTGCTGTCCCAGGAAGGAGCTTGGGGATAGAAGGGAGCCCACAGCAGGGCTTGGCTCTCTCAGCCTTTGTGCCCGTTACTGGTTTGGTTTGCTGGGCCTGTTTTCACCTTGTTCCTTAACTGTGGGCAGTGCTGCTGTCACACCTCGTGCATGGTGTCTCTGCAGTGCTGGTGAGGTGACAGGTGACTGCTAATGCTGTGCTGGGGGTGTTGTAACAGAGGAGCTGTAATACATCTGCAACACATCTAGAGTGCCCTAATACCACAGGTCCAGCGTGGGCTTCCTGTTGAGTAATGGGATGACTCCACAGGTTCTCTGCTCTTGGATTGGCTTTCATTTTCATCCTTTCTCTGCCTCTTTTTCCTTTGCCTTTGCTGGTCAAGTCCTGAAGATAAGAAAAATTATATTCAGTAGCTAAAAGAAGAGTAACTGCAGTGTAGAAACAAAGAAACTTTACTGCATTCCCAAAGCAATTCTGTAAATGGTTTAATCTTCCACTGCAGCTGTAGTCTCACAGTTCTAGGCTTGAAACAGTGTTTGTTGCTCGTGCTGTTAATACTCTCCTGTTTGGGGTTCCTGTAAAGATCAGGGGTGGAGGAGACACTCCCTGATTTGTGCTCTGCAGTGCCAGGGAGTGTTGTTAGGTAATGATGAGCTGATAGGGAAGTGTGTGCCACAGCCCTTGTGCAAACGTGGCTGTTCTCAGGTCAGTTGCTGTGTGGTTTGACTGCATAAGCATGACTTGCAAACTTCTGCTTGTAAAAGCAGAGTCATGCTCCTCCTGCCTGATCCTGATTTTCCTACAGTGCTGCTCCTGCCTGGTATAGAAGGAAGTTTTTGCAGAAATGGAAAGGAGCCAGGTGTGATTTAGATGTGATATGTTAATCCTACTGCAGGGAGGATCCAGAGTCTTGTGAAAACATTACTCATGCTTTTTTTTTTTTTTAATTGTAGTTGCTTTGATTTTGGGTGTGGTTTTTATTTTTTTGGTAACTCACAGCTCACTTGGAAGGTAGAAGAAGAGTTCAATATGAAGACTTGTTATTTTCCTTCTGTCAGACCCTGAAAGGGAAACTTGTTTTCTTCCCCATTTTCAGTAGTGTCTTCAATTGTAAATAAGTACAGCTTAAACCAGCATGATTAGGACTTGACTGAGCCAGATCAAGGCACTGGCATTTAGGCTTTCTCTTTAGGAGCTCAAGGTACAGCTCAGCTAAGTCCTTAGTGCTGGCAAATGACACTTAGTAACCTGCTTAGTGATGTTATAAAACTTTATTATGGGCTTCTCAATACTAGTGTTAGGGCCCTACAAGATTGGTGAATCTGATTTCCTCTTACAAGTTAACCTGCTGATTTACTCTTGATTTTAATTGCCCTTATATTGCATGTGTGAGTTTCAAAGCGCATCCAGTTACTGTGAGTTGGCATTTATGCAACAGCTTGTTATCTTCAAAGCATGATACAGTTCCTGGTAAAGTCTTGAGCCCTGCCTGTCCTTGCACTGCAGTGCAGCACTGTCTGTCTTAGATGGGTAGGAAGAGATTTTAAAGTGAATTCTTAAAACCAAGAAGTGGTGAAGGTCCCTGAGGGTAAATTTTCGTGTGGGTAACTTGTGGCTCTTTGTCATTTGAAAGCTGTACCAGTCAATACTTCCCTAATGGTTGTGCTGACTGGCAGTTTGGCCCCTCAGGAATGCTGTTGGAATAATTCACTTGAACACCTCCCTTCCCATGGTGTTTCCCTGTGTGTGTGGCTCATCATTCAGTGACACTCCCTGTGTGCTTGAGGACAAGTATCTCAGACCTTGCAGTGATGTTGAACTTGCTGATTGTCTCCCCTTTCCTCCCATACCCAAAGGTGAGGCTGTGTTTGCTCGGTGCCTGTCTTCCCTCAAGGATGAGAGAGTGCAGGCCAGTAAGCTGCTGGATGGGCCCAAAATGACCCAGTTCAGTGGGAACAAGAAGGCCTTTCTGGAGGACATCCGCAAGGTGAGTCCTTGTGCTGGGTCAGAGCTGCACATCAGAGCAGGTTTGGGATGGTGTAAACCCCAGTGAGGAGCTCTTGTGTCTGTATTTCATGACAACTGGTTCCTGCTTTCAGCACTGGGCATTGTCTGGTGATGTCCACAAAGCATGATGAGACCCATTCCTGTCCAAAGAACACTCCTGAAGGAATTCAAGTCTCAGCCATAGTGGGCAGTGATAACTCCCTGTGCACAGGAGCTTTTCCACCCCTCAGCACTCCTGTCTTTGCACTGGGGATAATGGCTCTTGGTCTCTCTCTGCTCAGACCAAACTTTCCAACAATTACAAGGGATATTTGGGTACTCCACTAGCTGGAATGTGGCTACTGTGCTCACCCCTGTTGAGATGTGGACTAAATGGGCCATGTAGACTGTGAAGTTTCTTGTTCAGCTTTGTGGGGCTTCGCTTGAAATGTGAATTTGGGTTTTTTTAGGCCCTGTATGCTTCCAAGATTATCTCATACGCTCAAGGCTTCATGCTGCTGAGACAGGCAGCCAAGGAATTTGGCTGGACACTGAATTACGGTGGCATCGCACTGATGTGGAGAGGAGGCTGCATCATCAGAAGGTAATCAGGATGAGGAGGTAACCTGGATGCTGAGGAGGGAAGAGCAGAGTTTAGTTCACGTGGTGCTAGGCTAGCAGGCCTAGGATTTCCTTGAAAAATCCATGGAGTTATCTGCTGATAAGAGAGTGAGATGCTGTTTCTGTAGACAACACTAAAGTTTACCAGATGAAACCATGATTCTGGTGGCTTAGCTACTGCAGATTTCTTTGTTCTATTTGGACTCTGAGTGTGGCTGAGTGAGGTTTTGGCACTGTAAGTTTTGCATTCTGGGCCCTTGTTGGAAGCTGTGAAATTTATGCCTGGTTTACATGTGTTCTGTCTAGTGTGTTCCTGGGAAAAATCAAAGATGCTTTTGATCGCAACCCTGGGCTGCAGAACCTGCTCTTGGATGATTTCTTCAAGACAGCTGTTGAAAACTGTCAGGTGAGTTCCAAGGGAGGAAGAGCATCAAACCAGTAGTTTACAGACAGAACTGTCATGGGTCTTTTTGATTCTAGCCAAGCCACAGTTGGAAACTGAAGGTTTCCATTGTCCTGTTACAGAAGAGCCTTAGCAGAAATCTAACAATTCAAAAGGAATTAGGAGGAAAAAATGCCTGGCCTGCATGACCATTCCCTTCACTGCCCTGTGCCTGCTGTGCACTTGGATTTCAGCAGAGCAGAGTCCAAAGCTCTGTTCCATTACCATTGTTTGCAGTCGCCCAAAACAACAGCGTTCCAGACCCACTGTGCTTTAGGCCTGGGTCTGTCCAAACAGTGTCCTGATTTGGATGGAGCTCACAGGCAGAATTCAAACCACATTATCTGGCCAACAAAGAAGTCATATATTATCATTAATAATTCTTGTAACTGAAACTGAATATTCCATGCAAATTACTAGCTGAGATGAACAGTTGAGCTGTGGATTATCCATGTGTCTGTCTGAAGTATCATGCTGACCTCTTATCCCCCTGGGCAAGCTTTGTCCTGTGCTTGATGAGAGGTCCTGAATGTGCCTCAGTGTTGGCTCAGGATGTTCCCTCTGGGTTCCTGTTTTTGGGATACACTGATGATGTTTGTGTGAAAGAAAGGCATCCTTGCTCCAGGCTGTGGTTAGAGTGCATGTGAGGTATGTCTGCACTCCTCTTGTCCTGTTGTTAACTCTGTCTTACTTGCCACTGTTTTGGTCCAACCTGTTTATGTAAAACCAGGAATCTACTGCTGCATTTGCTCAGCCTTGGTTAGTAGGTTTAATAGAACATGAGAGAGCACATTCAGTTGTACTAGAGTTCATGTTCCTGCACTCACAAGCAAAGCACTTGAGTAGTTTGCTGCCTTTCCTCCCACCCAGGACTCCTGGCGCCGTGTGATCAGCACTGGGGTGCAGATTGGAATCCCCATGCCCTGCTTCACCACTGCACTTTCTTTTTATGATGGATACAGGCATGAGGTATTGCCAGCTAACCTGATTCAGGTGAGTACTGAAATAGCTCTTTTGGCTACTGAAATACCCTAACGTATTCAGGTGGGTACTGAAATAACTCTTTTGGCTACTGAAATACCCTAACGTTGTTATTTAAACACTGCTTTAAAGGCCTCAGTGACAGTGTGTCCTAATCACTCATGGTATGGATGGCCTAATCTATTTCTGTCACACCTGGAATCTCTGTCAATAAAATACTAGGAGTTATCTGGATAAAGAACACCAGAGACACTGGTGTGACAGTGCCCAACATGTTCATATTTCATCTGTGAACGGAGGGTGATGAGATCTTTGAACCAAAATGCTTTGTAGGAAAGTATCTTGGCATGTTTGAATGGATGTTACTGATACTGGGAAGAAGTTTTCCCTGTGAGGGTGGTGAGACACTGGCACAGGTTTCCCAGAGAGCCTGTGGCTGCCCCAACCCTGGCAGTGTTCATTCCAGGTTGGTTAAACCTGTGATCAACCTGCTCTGGTGGGAGGTGTCCCTGCCCAGGGCAGGGGGTTGGGGCTGGATCATCTCTAAACTCCATTCCAACCCCTAAAATTGTATGTTTCTATGTAAGTGCTTTTTAGATTGGCACTAAGCAGAAATCACACACTTGTGTTTCTACAGAACTCTAATGACTAGATATTAGTGAATTTTTCATTGCAATGATTTTTCTAATAATGAGAAGATAAGTTTGAATGTTCTGATATTGGAGTCAGATCTCATTTCTGCTATTCCCATAGTCAAGTATCAGTAAGTGCAACTTCTGACTGTGATATTTGTGTGTCTGTGTGTTCTCATTGCAGGCCCAGCGTGATTACTTTGGTGCACACACATATGAGCTGTTATCAAAGCCAGGAACATTTATCCACACTAACTGGACAGGCCATGGAGGGAATGTGTCCTCTTCTGCCTACAACGTCTAATGGAAATCCACCAGAACCAAGATACTGTAGATCTCAGATATTTCTCCTAGAACATCACTTTTTACTGTACTAGAACTTGTGTTTGGACACTTTTGTAATAACTTGTGGGTATATTTCAAATATATGTATATCTCTATATGTATCATATCAGAAAGCTAATTAAATTTAGTTAGAAATATATTGAGGTATTTTCTTTCCACTCCTTCGGACCAAAACTGGCTCAAATAAAACATATTTTTAGCTGTACTCAAGAGATGTGGTGTTTAGTGTGATACATTTTATAATGGTTATGTTTTTGTTGTGTTGTAGTGCAGAAACTCGTAGGGATCGAGGCGTGACTGCAGTTCAGTAGGTGCTGGAGAGTGACAGACAGTAATGCTGCACAAGCTTCCAGGGAGGTAAAGGCCTTTTTTTGGTTGCCACAGTTTATTCACAACAGGCAGTAGCTTAGTTCTTACAGATTTAGCTCCTGAGCCTTCACCTGCTCAGTGTGACACTGTGAGCTCTGTGTGTTTCCAGGGAAGGAGAAGGGGGTGGGATCATGGAGAAACCTGAATGCAGGTCAGGACTGATAGTCCTGTCACCAAACCCTTCTCCCTCCAGCTGTTCCCAGTTTTAAGCTCTGGCACAAACACTTAGCTGTGTGTTTGCAGCTTTTCCCCCAAATCTCTCTATTCTTTGCCTCCCCTTCCCAAGGGACAAACACCACAGCAGGATGTGAAGTTGGCTCTATTTGATGTCTTCTCCCTGCAGTGTTCCTTCCAGTCATCCTCAGCACTTCACCTGCATGTCTGAACCTTTTTTTAACTCAGAGTCTCTTCAAGTGTTACATTCTGTGCTGTGCACTGATTTTTATATGAATTTTTTCTCCATTTATCCCTGCTAAGGCAGGTAATTAGTTGAACATCTGCCTGATGCTAAACTTTCAATTTGAAACAAACTTTTCTGCAGATCATGCTGGAAGATTTAGGAATTGTGTAAAATAAATACGTGACAACTGCAGGCACTAGTGACAATGGGAAGGTCATGCACCCTGTGCCAGCACCACACGTTCCTGTTTGGCAGCCAAGGGGGATTGGAACAGCTTCCCCAGCCCAGGGGAGAGCTGAGGTGGTCCCAGGTGTCCCTCAGGGCAGTCCTGGGTCACTCAGATCCTGCCTCAGGATTCTCCCTCTTTGCTCTGCTCTGGTGAGACCTCAGCTGGAATACTGCACACAGTTCTGGTGTCCTCAACATGAGGAGGACGTGGAGCTGTTGGAGCAAGTTCAGAGGGGGCTACCAAGTTGCTAAGAGGACTGGAGAATCTTCCCTGTGGAGAGTGTGGAGAGAGGCTGAGAGAGTTTGGGCTGTTCAGCCTGGAGAAGAGAAGGTTGTGTGGAGACCTCAGAGCAACCTGCAGGAGCTGAAGGGGCTCCAGGGAAGCTGCAGAGGGATCTGTGTTAGGAGCTGCAGGGACAGGACAAGAGGTAATGGATTCAAATTGAAAGAGAGAAAATTTAGGTTAGATATTAGGCAACAGTTTTCCCTGTGAGGGTGCTGAGACACTGTCCCAGGTTGCCCAGGGAGGCTGTGGCTGCCCCAACCCTGGCAATGTTCATTCCAGGTTGGATCAAGCCTTGAGCAACCTGCTCTGGTGGGAGGTGTCCTGGGGATGGGGATTCGATCTCTAAACTCCATCCCAACCCCTA
>NW_008688020.1:0-453 GCF_000695815.1 Acanthisitta chloris
TGTGCTGCCTCAGCTGAAGGAGGTCGGTTGCGATGTACGGCAACAAGTGGTGACCCTGAAGTGATACCCTGAGGCGGTGGACGGATCCGGATCATGGACGTGATTGTTAAGGTGATACAAACTTGTGCTCGGGAATGGCGGCGTTCCGGGGAAGGGGGGGAGATACAGAAAATGACTGAAAGAGGGGGCGATAAGTTGTGCAGGAGATGTACTTTTTCCCCACAACTGGCAGAAGTGTACCTCCGGTTTGGCGGAGTACACTATGGCTAATATGAGCGCTAAGGAGTTAAAAACTTGGGGAACGATTCAGACCCTGCTGCAGAGGGCCAGGGAGGAGAGGGAGACTTGGCAAGCAGCACGAGAGGCCCTGTTCCAAAATGCTGCGGTTAGTACGCAGACCCAACAGGATGCCGCGGTTAGTATGCAGACCGAACAGGAAGGATTGGGGAAGGA
>NW_008688021.1:0-1563 GCF_000695815.1 Acanthisitta chloris
GAGCACTGGGAGCACTGGGAGGGGGTGCTGGGAGCACTGGGAGACACAGGAAGGGGGCACTGGGAGTGCTGGGATGGGGTACTGGAGGCACTGGGAGGGTACTGGAGACACTGGGAGGTACTGGGAGGGGTCACTGAGGGCACTGGGAGAACTGGAGAATATTGGGAGCACTGGGAGATGTCCATAATGGGAACTGGGAGTACTGGGAGATGTCCGTAATGGGAACTGGGAGCACTGGGAGATGTCTATAATGGGAACTGGGAGTACTGGGAGATGTCCGTAATGGGAACTGGGAGCACTGGGAGATGTCTATAATGGGAACTGGGAGTACTGGGAGATGTCCGTAATGGGAACTGGGAGCACTGGGAGATGTCTATAATGGGAACTGGGAGTACTGGGAGATGTCCGTAATGGGAACTGGGAGCACTGGGAGATGTCTATAATGGGAACTGGGAGTACTGGGAGATGTCCGTAATGGGAACTGGGAGCACTGGGAGATGTCTATAATGGGAACTGGGAGTACTGGGAGATGTCCGTAATGGGAACTGGGAGCACTGGGAGATGTCTATAATGGGAACTGGGAGTACTGGGAGATGTCCGTAATGGGAACTGGGAGCACTGGGAGATGTCTATAATGGGAACTGGGAGTACTGGGAGATGTCCGTAATGGGAACTGGGAGCACTGGGAGATGTCTATAATGGGAACTGGGAGTACTGGGAGATGTCCGTATAGACACCTCGGAGGACCATCGAGACACCTCGGAGGACCATAGAGACATCTTGGAGGACCATCGAGACGTCTTGGAGGACCATCGAGACACCTTGGAGGACCATCAAGACATCTTGGAGGACCATCTAGACACCTCGGAGGACCATCGAGACACCTCGGAGGACCATAGAGACATCTTGGAGGACCATCAAGACACCCTGGAGGACCATGAAGAGCCAAAGCAGAGGTGCTAAGAAGAAAACAGGGAGAGCTTTTACCACCAAGACTCCTTGGAGAACCATCAAGACACCTTGGAGGACCTCCAGGACCATTTGGAGGACCATCAAGACATTTTGGAGGACCATCAAGACACCCTGGAGGACCATCAAGATGCCTTGGAGGACCATCAAGATGCCTTGGAGGACCATCAGGACACCTTGAGAGACACTCATTCCAAACTGTCTCCAAGAGTGACCAAACGGTCTCGAACGTCTCTAGGCCCAAATTTAGACTTTTTGAGACCTCCAAAACTTCTCAAGTTGTGTCCAAAGTTTTCCAAAACTTCTCAAATGACCACAAAGTTTTCCAGAACTTCCCAAGTGACCACAAAGTTTTCGAAGTCTTCTCAAGTGACCACAAAGTTCTCAAAGTCTTTTCTTAAGGAGTTTCCAAGGTCCAATCTCCATCCCAAAGACTCTCCAAGGTCCAATTTCCATCCCAAAGAGTCTCCAACCTCTTCCAACTCTTCTCAGTTGGGTCTTGAGGAGCCTCCAAGGTCCAATTTCCATCCCAAAGAGTCTCCAACCTCTTCCAACTCTTCTCAGTTGGGTCTTGAGGAGCCTCCAAGGTCCAAT
>NW_008688022.1:0-7799 GCF_000695815.1 Acanthisitta chloris
ATTGTGGTCTCCACAAGCTGTTAAAGCCAGTGGGGCAATTATCGTTATCACCTGCCACATCCATGATAGATCCCTCAGGGGCTGTCTCTGTTTAATGCGCTGTCAGGGACCCAGGCATGACACATCGAATTACATTGTCCCATTGCGAGATGCCTCACCCCCGCGGGGGTGGGGCGAGCCAAGCATTCCTACATGGGGGTGGGGAGCCAAGCATTCCCACAGGGATATAAGCTGGGGTTTGGACCAGCACAGAGAGCCCTTTGCCTCCTGGATTCCCAAAGGACAAGAGCTGCTACTGGACCTACAGAAGATGACCAGATCTGCCAGATCACTGCTCCAACAGACCCATCACTCCAGGAGGACTGCAGCACCATTTAATCGGACTGCTACCAACACCCTGACTGACAGGGTGCAGGTCACTTTTGGACTCTGTCAGTGTTTTTTGTTTTTTTGCACTGTTGCATTTGTTGGTTTGTTTTGTTTTTCATATTAAATTGTACTTATGACTTGGAGTCTCTCATCGGTTTCCTTTCAAACCAGCACAGGTCAACTTGCTGCTTTCTGTGTTTTCAGTCTGGTCTGTGGCTCAGCAAGCTTTGAGTTAAGCCGCCAGGCTTTTTCCACACAAGAAGTTGTCAAGGCCAGGCAATGATAGAACAAACATTTTCTAAAGGTCCCTTAGACTGCCTTGAAACAGTAATTGTCCCCCTGAACTCAGACAAGAGACTGGCTACTTGAAACCACGGGAAAAAAAAAACCATAAAAAATGGCCTCCCTCCTCCAACAAAAAAAAAAACCAAAAACCCACAACAAAAACAAAAAACAGCACCAAAATAACCCTGAGCAAAAAACAGAAGATAGAAAATCTTGATTACAAATGTTTGTCTAATTTAGGCCCTTTCAGTCAACATTTGCAAGAGTATTCAGAATTTGCCCCCCAAAAAATTTAATATAGTTCAAGACCTAATTTTTTTATCAATTAGCAGTGTTTTGACATAGTGTACAGTAGCTTATGAATGCCATGTGATAAAAAAAGTCCATGTGAAATTAGTTATTTTCATGTCATTAAATGGAAGATATTTATATTTACTGCAAGATACTTTCATGTCATTTCTTATAGGACAGCACTGACACCAGAAACTGGCTGCCAGACAAATTGTCTCTGAAGGGACTGAAAAATCAGAAGTATCTTCAAATAGTAGCCTTCTGTAAAGAACCACAAAAAGGATACTGTTGTATAGTACATACACGAAATGCAAGTCAAAATGAAAACACATGATCACAGCACAAGAAAAGACCTCACAGGAAGCATTATTTTAGCTGCTCCCCTAACTTTACCTTACTAAAATATATTACAGTGTAAGACAATTGTGGATTCTCATCTATTTTTGCTATTTGTGACTGTTGTATCGACAACAGATGCTCATCTGCAATTTTGTGGATATTAGTATTAATGTTTTACGGTAAAGTATATGTTTAATGCATGACTGATGTAGTTTGTCACCATTGACCCTCAATAGAGTAAGGCTTAAAAAAACCAGAAAGGAGCATCAATGTAAAGCGTAGAAAATCCAGACTTTAATCTGTATTTTGTGTGGGCAAATTATGGACTGGCACTTGTAAAGTATGTGCTCCAGTTTGTGGGTATATTTTTCATGAGAGAATTAAGAAGATTTAACTATTAGAAGTTCTTATCCTTGGGGATTTGCTGTGAAGCTGTGAATGTACAGATGCAGACAAGTCAAACACTCTGTTGAAGGCTTTGTGCTACCACGTGATGAAAGTGACAATGCACTCAACTGAGGTGGGAAACAACGTCTCTCAGCTGTAGTGTAGGCACATGAGTTGTGTCCAATGTCATGCCTTTAGACAATCATGTCCTATGAGGAAAGAGCTGTTTTATCTCTTAAAAACTCAGACAAACATAAAGGAGGGGGAAAATTTTTATCAATTTGCCTGAGATCTTGAATAGATGGCAAATCAAATTATTATATGTGTACTGAGTATTTTAAAACAGTCTTTGACACCTTAGTTTATGATAAGGGGATGAGTGTGATGATTGAGCATTTTTTTAAGATTATGCTTACTTAATCTACTACTATCTCTAGAATATGTATTTATCATGTTTCTTGCTCATGCAAGTGAGTGAATATAGATTTATTTTGCCTTTGTTGAACAAGCCTGGTATCCTCTGGGAACAAATGAGCTGAGATTTCTTTCCATTTTAAGTTCATAAACACTGCAAACCAGTGTCTGTAATCATAATTGTGTTCATCTGGAACACATGCCACAGTCCTCATACATCTTCCACTCCAAAGATCCTCTTTGATCATAAGTTTTTACAATTGCACACATAATAGTTTTTTGGGGTTTTTTTTTGTTTATAGGCTGGAAACATTCAGTAGATCAATATGAAATCTCTTTCAATGAGTTCAAATTTATATATGCAGGATTATTATAATCTGTGTGCTTAAAATCTGGAACTGTGTGGAACTTCTGTTAAGACCATTGGAGGTCACCTATGTAGTGCTTTCAGAAATGCCCTAAAAATTTAAAAAATGGTTGCCAAAAATTACTGATTCTATATGTCTTTGAATTAGTTCAGGAAAAGACATAATTCAAAGGGAAGATTAGAGGGGAAAGAAAGATAGTCTAGGGGTTTGGGGGTTATTTCTTTGAGGGAGGTTCTTTGTCAGCCAGCAACCTTGATGAATGACAGCTTTTGCTGGAATAAGTGATAAGGAGGACTTAATATCTTTTCCTTGTTGTGTCAGATTAGAAACCCACAAAGGATACACACAGTCTTAACTGCGAAGTTTCACAGGAAACTTGGCCTGCTTTGCTAAAGCGCATGTGTACTGTTGTATATTAAGTTTCCAGAACCTTGTCTTTAAAAAAACCCTTGTCAAGCAGTATGTATGCTTGATTTACAGCATCTGAGTAGTATCCATATCTCATTATTATCTATTTATTGTACATGATCAAATGGGAAACCAAAATCACTTACATGGCTGCGGAATACAGGTGAAATACAATCACTGCCAAAGGAGATATGTTTTTAAATTCTGGACAATATTCTTAGAAATCTTAAGGTGATATCCATTATCCCTCAAGAGTTTACTGCATTAATGAATGAAAAATGCACAAATCTGCTACAGATAATAGCACTTTGAAAAACATGTTTAGTCATATTTAAAAGATATGATTTCTATCATATAATATAGATAATTATATAAAGCATTATTTAACAGAATTTACAGATTCTGGATTTTTTTCATTGGATGTTACCTCACACATTATCCAGAATGGCAGTTTAAGTAATGGAAGTTCAACAAAATATTTCCACTACAGTAATTTAGAGACAGAATGTCTTTCAGCAAACATGAAAGAAAAAGTAATTTACTATCTCTCTCCATAAATATAATTATAAATATAAATATAAATGTATGTGTGTTCATATATACACATACTATATATAAAATAGAGAGATGTAGTGCCTAAGCTGAACAGAGTGAACGGAAGCCTTTGGTTCAATCATTTTTAATCTTTCCATGTTTCCTACTTTGAACAATAAAATTTTTGTAAAAAATTGGAAGGAGGGATGTCATTATCAGTGTATTGCAGTTAGTGCTGTTTGTGTAAAATATTGCTAGTCATCTATGAAACTATTCTCTGATGATGCATTATACAATTTTCTTGGAGGTACACTTTCAATTTCTGTTTTCTTATTTGGTTTCCTATGTCTTATCAGCTACCAGAATATTTCGTCTTTTTGTACTATACTTCAAAATTTTCAATGTGTACTATACTTCAAAATTTTCTCTCAAACTCAGAGACTCTCAAAGCCAAGAGGCTCTTTGATACTTACAATAAGCAATGTAAGAATGAAGTGCTTTTGATACACTGATAGAAATTATTTTACCCTGTTAATAATGAAAAATGAGAGTCTATTAACACTGATTATTTCCATGATGTGAGTTCATTACTTTTCTTGGGTAATCAAATCAAAATTCATCATATAAAATGACTATTCTTTTTCATGTGGCAAAGATCAATTCTTCTTTCTAATTACTGTCTTAATTTGTGCAAGCTGTGGATGAAGCTATTTAAAAATTCTTTCCCTCTTTCTGATAAAAATTCTTAGAACAGAAACCTTATCTCAGGAATAGAAACTTTGTATGCAAACTTAGTAAAGAAACCACTTCATTTAACATGGACAGAAATTTTATCAGGTCCTAATAAGTAGAAAATCATCATAAACATTTTATGACCACTCAAAAGTAAATTACATACATATGAAATCAAGACACAATAAGTGATTTTTAAATAAATAATTAATATCTGAAGAATTAGAAAATTCATCTTTTATGAGACTGTAGTGACAATATAAAAAGGTAGGATTTAACATTTCTTTTATACAGGATGATGACTTCCATTCCCTCTACAGTAAATTGTCACAAAGGAAAATGTAGTTGCAGTTAAGAAAAAGCTTTACATTAAAGAAAATAGAACAGTTCTCTTGTTAGAACCTGAATTCCTGATTCTTCATGGTAAAGAAGCATTTACTCCATCCAATGAGTAAGTTATATTAGGCTTGTTTGGTTGAGAGGAGAGGGGAGGGGAGGGGATTTGAGGATGATTCCCCTTCCCATTTGCTGAAGCAATGCCACTAGCTGGATCATTATTTAGCTCTTAACCTAAGTGCTAAAACTCTCTTCCATTTATCTGTTGCAAGGTTGTGTCTCAATATAACTTCTGGAGTTGTGTCTGGCTGACTCTTACAACTGTCTTTTATTTTAACAGTGTTATAGATGACTTGATGGACATTGTTCAAACAGAAAGGATGAAGACACAGCATTCAAGGAGATGCTTCTTTTCCTGTCAAAATCAGAGAAAAGAAAGCCACTATGTAAGGTTAACTTGGCACTTTCCAAGTTCTTTGCTATTTAAGCTGCATAGCTACACAGTTTCTTGTAGAGCTGCGGTATAAATTCCCCCTACCTTGATGATTTTTAAAGAAGGAAATTGGCAGGATATGGTGGACAGAGACTGCCATCTTGACATTCCTTGGTGTGAAAATCCATTTTGCACCACATTGCTTCCATGTGTATGGTGAGTGCAGCTAGACTCTGCAATTCCTTCTGCCTTTGAGGATAGCAAAATTCAAGACTAATTTGACAGGTTGGAGCACCACCATTTTTACAGCTTAATTTTCTTGACGGGAAGTTATTTCCTAAATGTGTTTTGGGATGGAGCCAACACTTCTAAAATAATCCTTTAAAGGGTAGTTTACAGTTTACACTTCCCATGTGTAGGGGAAGAAAATTAGAATTAAACAAATGTTGCATAATTTGTTATTTTAAGAAAATTACATTCAGTGGAACAAATGCACATACATCCTTCTGTGTGTAATGGTACTTCTTTTTTTTTTTTATCCTTTGCTATGTGTTTGTAGTTATTAATGTCTTAAATTTCAATAGCAGCTCTGCCAGCATGTCAGTCTATACAGAAACTGTTGTATTTTACAAGAAGAGGCTCATATAGAATAAAACCTGTTAGAGGCAATTGAAATGAATGAATTGTCCACTAGGAAAAAAGCAATTAAAATAATATCTAGTTAGCAGAAATAGAATGAACACTGAGAAAGAGCAAAGTTTTTTGAGGGGTGGGCAAGGACGATTTTCAGAAGAGATAAAAGCAAGTGTGAATGAGAGAGTGGAGCTAATTTGTGAAAAGGTACAGTTGCTATGAAGAAAGCACAAGAGTGTTTATGATAAAAATTACACAGGGAAGGCAAAGCAGAAGTTTCTGATCCTTGGAGCAGCTACCAGTGGGTAGAATTACCTAACTAAATGTCAGGTTTACATCCTTTCTAATTTTAATTTCTATTTCTCTTATGTCAATTTTTAAAAAATGTTCCTGTACTGCCAAGCAAAACAGCTGGAGGGGTTTCCTTTTTTTAGGTTTTTATTAAAACAACTAGGAAATACAAAGGGAGATTGTACTGCTGCAGGGTTTTTATATTACATCCTTTGTTTATTTGTACCTTGTTTTCATTTGTAAGTAAAAATAATAAAAGAATGTATTATATAATCCGTTTGCTGAACAATTCAACAACTAGCAACACATATGTAAATTGCTTTGTGTCTATTGATCACAAGTCCCTGAGAAGCAATAAAAATACTACACTGTTAACTGATGTTGCAGATTGCTGACACAGCACTGCCAAAGAGCAACTTAGGGCTATTAGGAGGAAGAATGATGGCTTTCAATTTTGTTAGCTTGCTATTAAACTTTTGCATATTAGGAAACCTTGCTTCTTTTCTTTAAAATTGCTAGTCTTTCCTAAGGAAATGTAAGTGCCCTGTGACTCTTCAATAGTGAACAAAGGATTTTTGGCAATAAAACATGTTTGAGGTCAATTAAATGATTTCTCATTTCTTCTGCAAAGGAGAGCAATAAACTGAAACCTTAAGGCAAGAGTGAATAGGCTTCATAATGTCATTAAATTATTTTAGTTAGCAGTACTGAAGACTTCTTTAATAACAAAACCAACAACAACAGGCCATTTTTCATGTTTATGTAATTCACTTTGAGTAGTATCCTGTAGTTCACTGAACTATGGAGGAATGCAGCTTTTGTGTCTATTGCAAAAGTAGGAAGTTGCACTTTCTGCTGCCTTATTTTCCCTTCTCTTTCTACTGTGTTAGAAAGTACTAGCATAAAAGCCAAAATGTAAAACAGAGAAACAAACAAAAAAAACCCCAAACACAAGAATTCAAAATCTAAGCTTTGAAGGGACCAACTACTTTTTCAAACAACCTTGCACACTGAATCTTGGAAGACAACTGGAAAGCACTTTCAAAACACAAGGTAAACTTAAAGAAAATTATTTGAATGTGTTGGATTAAATTGTCCACCCAGAAAATGCTTCAGTACTTATGTTGTTAGAAACACTGAGCTATGAATCTGTTGATGAATGGAACACCCAAAAAGAGCAGCGACTGCTTTACATTCCTCAAAATGAGAATTTGTCTATTCATTATTTTGAATAATAAAGGAACCTAGAAATATGTTGGAGCACAGTTGGAGACAGTAGAAATTTTCACAATATTTTAAGCCTTCCTTCCCTTCAGATAGTGGGTTGAAGTCTTTAGAATGTTTGCAAAACAGAAAAAAAAGAAAAGAAAAAAGAAAAGAAAAAAAGAAAAGAAAAAAGAAGAGAAGAGAAGAGAAGAGAAGAGAAGAGAAAAGAAAAGAAAAGAAAAGAAAAGAAAAGAAAAGAAAAGAAAAGAAAAGAAAAGAAAAGAAAAGAAAAGAAAAGAAAAGAAAAGAAAAGAAAAGAAAAGAAAAGAAAAGAAAAGAAAAGAAAAGAAAAGAAAAGAAAAGAAAAGAAAAGAAAAGAAAAGAAAAGAAAAGAAAAGAAAAGAAAAGAAAAGAAAAGAAAAGAAAAGAAAAGATCTTTGGGTGCTGCAATCCCTGAGTTTTCAAAACTGGCTTCTGCAAAGATATTTAGTAAAGATATAGCTTTCTTATACTGCTTTGAGAAAATTCTATGCGCATTAGACATGCTAATCCTCATTCATATTTTGTCATATTGGAATACTGTCTGTTTTGGCATTGTCATACCATTTTCCTGGTAATCTGGTTGAAGCCACCAGATATATTTGCATTAGTTCTCAAAAATTGTTTATTTCTTGAGTAACAGCAACACTGCAACAGTAGGATGCAAATAAAATAGTAAGCAAGTTGTACATGTTCAAAATGCTCTTTTGCATTTATATGCATATATATTTATA
>NW_008688023.1:0-7929 GCF_000695815.1 Acanthisitta chloris
TCTTTTCCAACCCAGTTGAGTCTATGAGTCTATGATTCTATATTTTTTGCTCCAGGTTATTAAACCATCCATAAATTAGCTGTAATATTTTGTTTATTATCCTGTAGAAGAGTCACTCAGTATAAATTTATACTCTCTGTGTCCATATAGAGGTGTGCACATAATCCATGCACATAACTAAGGAATGGCCAACAGGGATGTAATTATTATGTCCTTTGATTTGAGAGGAAAAAGCTCTGATACAGATTTCTCAGCTACAAAGGGATGGATGAGCCAACACTATTTCCCTCTAAAGTGCCATATAGGCTGTTGCATGGGGCAGAAAATGGGTTTCAGGAGCATTGCAGACAAAACAAATGCTGCACTTCTGCAAGAGCAGCTGGAGATTAGGTGTTTTCCTAAGCACCTCTGGAGGAAATGTGTAGTAACTGTACTTCCTACATCTCTCATCAGTCTGATTTCCAAGGAAGACAGCTACATTCAGAAAATAAGTCATGTCACACCTTCTCTTTTCCCTTGCTTTCTCTCCCCACCAGCCTTTCAGATGTCTTGGGATCCTGGATATAATTAGGAAGACATGTTTAAAGGATGTTACAAATGCAGTCCTTGACAGATGAAGTCAAGAGGTGCAGGAAAGGTGAATCCTTTACCAAATAATAATAATCACAGCATCACACAAATTTCCCCTCCAAATTCCTCAGAACAGCTTCCAAACAGCATTCACACACTGGAGTTGTACTCAGTTTGCCTTTGTACTGCAGAATTGTTGGTAAAGGCTTTACAAGCTATAGCATAGAATCCTGGAGTTTTAGGGGTTGGAATGGACCTTAGAGATCATCCAGCCCCAACCCCTGCCATGGGCAGGGACACCTCCCACCACACGAGGTTGCTCAAGGCTTCATCCAGCCTGGCTGTGAACACTGCCAGGGTTGGGGCAGCCACAGCCTCCCTGGGCAACCTGGGCCAGTCTCTCAACACCCTCACAGGGAGGACTTCTGCCTAAGATCTAACCTAAATTTCCCCTCCTTCAATTTGTACCCATTGCCCCTTGTCCTGTCCCTGCAGCTCCTAACACAGAGTCCCTCTGCAGCTTCCCTAGAGCCCCTTCAGCTCCTGGAAGGTGCTCTGAGGTCTCCACACAACCTTCTCTTCTCCAGGCTCAACAGCCCCAACTCCCTCAGCCTGTCCTCACAGGGGAGATGCTCCAGTGCTCTTAGCAACTTCATGGCCTCCCCTGGACTTGCTCCAACAGTTCCATGTCCTTACACTGAGGACACCAGAACTGTGTGCAGGATTCCAGGTGGGTCTCTGGAGAGCAGAATGGAGAAGGAGAATCACCTCCCTTGACCTGCTGCCCACACTCCTTTGGAGGCAGCCCAGGCTTGGGTTAGTTTCTGGGCTGAGCTCACACTGCCAGGTCAAGATAGAAGGGGTAAGATGTCCCACCTTCTAATGAAGAAAGCACAAAACCAGCTTTGAGATGTGGAGCAGCAGCAGGGGAATGGTACCTGTCAGATCTAGACTTATCCCAGCGTTAGAACTTGTGCACAGATTTCAGTATTTCACAGGTAAAAAAGTTCTGAAACTCAAAAGAAAACTCAGCAGCAAACTGAAAAGAGCAAAGCAGGCATTAATAACAGGGTAGGAAATAATTACAAAGAAGAGTAATTGAATGGTAGCCAGGAAGAAAAAGAAAATAATAAATGTTACCATTTCCTTAATTAAGACCATTAAAGGGCAATTCTGTGACTCAGAAAAAATAGCTGGGTGGAAGTTTACAGGCACTCGTGACTTAAACTATAAGGTATTTTTAATGGGCAATTAGATAATTGTAGGCTTATTTTAAGTTTGATCTTTCTCCTTTTTAAGCAAAGAACTTACCAAAATCACCTTTAAAGGGGTAGGAAGGTACTAAATGGGTTCTGGGGTGAGTCCAGCCAAGTGCAACGAGGGCAGCAAAGGGCTGGAAAACCTGTGGGATGAGGAAGGGCTGAAGGAGTTTGGTTTGTTTAGCCTGGAGAAGAGGCTCAGGGGTGACCTCCTGGCTCTCTGCAACTCCCTGCCAGGGCTGGAGAGAGGTGGGGGATGTGTGTCCTGCCATGGCTGCAGGGAGAGGACTAGAGGGAATGGGCTTGAGCTGAGCCAGGGCAGAGTCAGATTGGATGTGAGGAGAAATGTTTTCCCTGTTGTGGTGTTGAGGCCCTGGGATATTGCCCAGGGAGGTGGTGGAGTCACCATCTCTGGAAGTGTTGAAGAGGCATTTGGATGTGGCACTGGACATGCTGAGGGACCTCCAATCCTCACCAGAAGAACAAACTGTATCAGGATGCAAACTAGCAGAAATCCTGCTGATGCTGTCCCTTGCTGGAGGCAGCAATGCTGCTGGTGCAGCACCACACACCTCACAGACTTGGTCTCCCTGGGTCTCTGCTCAGACTGATCCCTCACAGAGCTTCACCTAAAGCTCTGCATAAACCCCTCACATCTCTTGGGCCTCCTGTCCTGCTCTCCATGTGCACAGAACAGAAGCACTTTGCTGTTCAAGCTCAGAGACTGAAATTCCTGCCGCAGCCTTTAGAGGACAGCGGAGAATTGCAAATGATTTGTTTCCAGCTCTGGGCTAATAGTCCAAGATGCTTTGATTTTTGTGTGAATTACAGGTTCTGATTCAAAGTGCAGACAAAGTATCAGTAGGTGCTGTTTATGAACTATGGTTTTCTAATATCAGATTGTGATATGATCTTATATATGATTGAAAGATGAGGAAGTTGGGGCTGTTGAGCCTGGAGAAGAGAAGGTTGTGTGGAGACCTCAGAGCACCTTCCAGGAGCTGAAGGGGCTCCAGGGAAGCTGCAGAGGGACTCTGTGTTAGGAGCTGCAGGGACAGGACAAGGGGCAATGGGCACAAATTGAAAGAGGGGAAATTTAGGTTAGATCTTAGGCAGAAGTTCTCCCTGTGAGGGTGGTGAGACACTGTCCCAGGTTGCCCAGGGAGGCTGTGGCTGCCCCAACCCTGGCAGTGTTCACAGCCAGATTGGATGAAGCCTTGAGCAACCTGGTGTGGTGGGAGGTGTCCCTGCCCAGGGCAGGGGTTGAGGCTGGATGATCTGTAAGGTCCATTCCAACCCCTTAAATTCTATGATTCTATGACTCTGAATAGCTTTGCATCTGTAATTCTGTTGTAGCCTTTTCTATCACTAAGAATTCTGCTCTGCACCTGGCTAAGCTTTGGCACAGCTCCATTGTCAAAAGGACCTCAGTGCTTCATGTTGAGGCCTAACTTAAAAGGCAACACTACCCCCAGATAGAAAGCACTACTGACCTTCTGGAGGCTGTGGTGATCCTGCCCTTTGGCATGGGGGGATTAAATCTGTAAGAAATTTGCTGCTTGGGTCAAAATGGGGGTTTGTTTGAGAGCTGCTAGCAGTAATTAAATTGTAGTTGGTTGATGTTTGCGGGGGCAGATGCTCTGCTGTTCTGGGCTGCCACTTGCTGCTGTACGACCTACATCAAATAGGTATGTTTAAAGCAAGCAGTGCTCCAACGTAGCCTAACATGTTTCATGCAACACAGCAACAAGGTCAGTTCCCCTGCTGGCATAGGTTGGAGCCTGAATGCTGTCCCAAGGCAGTGGCAAGGGGGCAGCAAGAGTTACAAAACCAAGCTGTTTGCACTGGAGAGTCTGACAGAAATTAAACTGCTGCCCATCTGTTCTGACAGAAACCTTTGGTTCCTTAGCTTTAGGTTGGACTCCAACGAGCACGATATGGCCAGAGAGCCAAGGCTGCGTGTGTCCCTGGGCACTAGTGGCAGACTCTCCAACACCTCCTTGGGCAATCTATTCCACTGCCTGAACACCCTCACAGGGAAAACATTTCTCCTCACATCCAATCTGACTCTGCCCTGGCTCAGCTCAAGGCCATTCCCTCTAGTCCTCTCCCTGCAGCCATGGCAGGACACACATCCCCCACCTCTCTCCAACCCTGTCAGGGAGTTGCAGAGAGCCAGGAGGTCACCCCTGAGCCTCTTCTCCAGACTGAACAAACCCAATTCCCTCAGTCCTTCCTCATCCCACAGGTTTTCCAGCCCTTTTCTGAGCCTCATTATTGCTGGTGGCACCATGTTCCAGTCATGTGATTGTGTGACAGTGTAGTGCAGAAAGCAAAAACAAGTCAGGTTTTTTACACTGATGTTTCTAGAATTACCAGACTAAATGGGCTGATTGAACCTTTTCCAATCAACTTGCTAAATCATCCTTTTAAACAACTGCCAATTTGATTTGAAGCTTTCTGAGCTCTCTCCACTCTCACTTGAGTCTGTGTGCTGAAAATCACATGTTCTTTTGTATGAGAAAGCAGCATTTCCTTTTTAATGGCAAAATATAAATCTTTTTCTATATATACTTCTTCTATTTGAAACCACTTTGGCTAGAGCCAAGAGTTTTGGACTCAGACCCGTTCCTGTTAAGAAGATATACAAAATGTGTAGTTATGCTCATTTTCAGCACTGTGATGTGTTTATGACAAATGTACATCAATTTTTTTCTGTGTTTGTTTTCCAGATGAATATTACAAATAACAGTTCATTTCATAGCGAAATTCTATGGTTACTGTACAGGAACAAACTGGGGAAGCAGATCAGGAGTGACCTTATGGTGTATGAAATACAGTACGAACTAAAGAAGTTAAAATCATAAAATCATAGAATTTAAGGGTTAGAATGGACCTTACAGATCATTTTGTCCCAACACCCCGCCCTGGGCAGGGACACCTCCTCACTACATCAGGTTGCTCAAGGCTTCATCCAACCTGGCTCTGAACACTGCCAGGGTTGAGGCATCTCCTCCAACCTTGATGGTTCTATGATTTTATTCTACTGCATATTTGACTGTACTAAACCAGTCCTATGCCCAGTACTACAGTGACCAACTCCACTGTTGTCAGGCAGGGACTGTGGGTCTTGTAAGTTTTTGTTTCTGAGCAGCAGCTGTGACAGCTGCTAATGACTTGGGGGTACAGTAGAACTGCACAAATTCTACTCTTCTCGTAATTTACTTTTGATGCTGAGTTAGTGTGGGATGTCTCATGAGCAGGCTGCTCTGCTGAACCTGCTGTGTCCTTACCATTGCCTAGGATTCCTCTCCTGGCAGTCATGGATAGCTGACTGCAGTTATTATTGAGATTTGTATTTTGCCTAGCAATCATATCCACTTTTTGCTTCTACGGCATCTGATCCTTTTCTTTGACAGGCAGTGTCAGTATTAGTTAAGTTTCCTTCTCTGCAATAATATTTCAGACAAGGACAACAGTTAAACTCAATGATCTTAGAGGTCTTTTCCATTCTTGATGGTTCTATGATCCTCACTGATATGAATTAAGAGGCCAATTAGAAAGAAATTACAGCAAATATCTCAGTAGAGTACTGTTAATGGCCAATATTGCACTCCAGGATTCAGTGGTGAATACTATAACTGCAAACACTTAACTGATAATATCAACCTCTAATAAAGGATTATGTGCTAGGGGAAGGAGATCAGCTGTTTTCTCTGTCTCTTAAGTAACTACTGAAGCCAACACTGCCCCAACCAATGTGAAACCAGAGACTGCCACAGACTGTTGTCATACAATGTGTTGTCATACATATCTACAGCCTATGTGTTCCTCCTGTCTGGATATTCTAAGGGTGGTGAGACACTGTCCCAGGTTGCCCAGGGAGGCTGTGGCTGCCCCAGCCCTGGCAGTGTTCGCAGCCAGGTTGGATGAAACATTGAGCAACCTGATGTAGTGAGGAGGTGTCCCTGCCCAGGGCGGGGTTTGGGGCTGAATGATCTCTAAGCTCCATCCCACCCCTTAAATTCTATAATTTTATGATTCTATGGAATCCATGTGTTAGAGGGGGAGATCCTGCACTGCTGATAATCTCACAGTGTTTGACATCCTTGGGTAATCTTGGGTAATCTGTTTCAACATTGACAGGAAAATTTCTTTTTTCACTTTGTTAGTGTCTCTGACTGAGTGAAAATCCTGCAGCAGCAACATTTTCTTGATTTCAGCAGCAACAAAGGGAACTTCCAAGTCATTGCCGATTAACATGCTGGGGAGTCTCTCAGTAGACTCTCTCTAGAACTGCTTTTGTGGCTGTGGAGGCTCTGACTGCCTTAATTATCTGACTCAGTGCGATGCAGTCACATTCCCTCTTGGCCTTGCAGCCTATCCATGCAGTTACAGAGGGGTCAAACAGGAGGGAGATCACTGCTGTCTTCCTACCTTCCTCACTCACACGTCAGCTGCTCAAAGCTTTCACACTAAGCCATGTGGAGCTGTGCCTTTAACAGGCACTGCTTTGGAGAGCTGTAATTTCAACATTCGAGGGATACTTGCCAAGTTTTGCTAACGATTTGCTGTTGTGTTTAACAGTTTTTTATCTCTGCACAGGCAGTCTGGGCTCTGGAGAGCAGGTCTGGGCTTAAAGCTGCTACCCCAAAGGGGATCTGATCATCTAGATTGGGAGGATATAGGAGGACAGACCTTGAAAGAGCTTGTTGGTGTGCATCCATCCTATTGCTATTGTTCTGTGAAAGGATCTTCTTCTCTCGGTGGCCTCAGAGTTCAAGGAGCATCTTGAAGATGCCCTTAGTCATGCATGGTCTTCCCTGATTTACCCTCAGGGAATTTGCAGAGGACACTGAGTTGGGTGTGAGTGTGGATCTGCCTGAGGGTAGGAAAGCTCTACAGAGAGACCTGGTGCCACAGAATCAGTGGCTGAGGACAACTGCAGGAGGGTCAGTAAGGCTCAGTGCTGGTCCTGCCCATGGGACACAACAAGTCCATGCAGCTCCAGGCTGGATGTGATGCTGGAGGATATGATTTAGGGTTTAAGGGTTCCAGCAGTGACAGGTTAATGGTCTTCTTAGAGGTCTTCTCCAACCTTCCATGAAGGCTCTACAGTTTTTCTAGGGAAAGCCTGTGTATACTTTCCCAGACCTTCCTTTTGTAGAAGATCACAATATTAGATTTTTCCAACTTGTCCAGGACTCCCTGACCTGCATGATCTTTCAAAGGTGACAGAAAGTGGTTCTGCAATGAGGTCAGCCAACTCTTTTAGCCCCTTCAGCTGCATCTCATCAGGTCCCTTAGACTTGTAAATCCTACACTTGGCCAGATGGTTCCTAACTCAGCTCTCCTCCACTTTTGATAAGAATTGTATATCTACATTTCCTGTTCTTCTAAACCCCTGACAAATTACACATTGTTAAAATGAACATTTCCTGTCATCGAATCCTTTTATACCAATGTAGTTTTTAATTTTGACTTTCATTTTTTTCTGATTATGATTATATAGTTCTCTTGTTAAAGAGAGAAGACTTTAATGCCATTTGACACATCTACAATGCAGCTGCAAATAAAAATACTTCTTTTATTTTCCCCCATATAAGTCATTAAAACACTTTTTGTGGACAAGTGAATCCAAGTTCTGCATCAAGACCTTGTGATACCTGAAGAGGAACTGCTAAAAAACCCAGAGAGGAAACACTAAATAACTGGGTGAAGAGAACAGATAGAAAAGGCAAGTAGCCTTTATTTTCTGAAGCACTACTGCTCCCTCAAAACTGAAATTCAGTAGTAAAAACAAAGCAGAAGGCTCTTCCATGGTCGTGAGTGAACTCTGGATGTGTAGGGATGACGATGAGGGTTCAGTGCCATGGGCAGCAAGGCAAATGTTGGCCCAGGCAGTGCTAGTAGCTGCAGAGAATCAGTTAGGTTGGAAGGGAACACAGTGGGTCATCTGGTCCAACCTCCCTACTCCAGCAGGGCCACCCCAGAGCACATGGCTCAGGGTTGTGTCCAGATGCTTCTGGAATATCTCCAGTCAGGGAGAATCCACAGCCTCTCTGGGCATTGCGTTCAGTGCTTACACAGGAAAGAAGTT
>NW_008688024.1:0-504 GCF_000695815.1 Acanthisitta chloris
GTCCCATATTGGGGTCACCATGTCCTGTACTGGGGTCCCCTGACCTGTGTCATCTCTCCTGTCCCATATTGGGGTCCCCATGTCCTACTTTGGGGTGCTCAGTCCCATATTGGGGTCCCCATCCCCACATTGGGGTCCCTGTCCCCTTTTTTGGCCCCCTGCCCCATATTGGGGTCCCCTGCCCCATATTGGGGTCCCCATTCTCCATATTGGGGTCCCCATCCCCACATTGGGGTCCCTGTCCCCTTTTTTGGCCCCCTGCCCCATATTGGGGTCCCCTGCCCCATATTGGGGTCCCCATTCTCCATATTGGGGTCCCCATCCCCACATTGGGGTCCCTGTCCCCTTTTTTGGCCCCCTGCCCCATATTGGGGTCCCCTGCCCCATATTGGGGTCCCCATTCTCCATATTGGGGTCCCCATCCCCACATTGGGGTCCCTGTCCCCTTTTTTGGCCCCCTGCCCCATATTGGGGTCCCCTGCCCCATATTGGGGTCCCCATTCC
>NW_008688025.1:0-253 GCF_000695815.1 Acanthisitta chloris
CCCAGAAGTCCTGACCAGCCACATCCCCAAGCAGAGCCCTCAGAAACCCGAAGGGACTCGCTGCTGCCCTGCCCCTACCTCCAAGCCCCGGCGCTGCCTTTGAACAAGTCCCGTAGAAACCCCAAACCCTTCATTAGCTCCCCCATATGAGAGCAGCCTTCTGAGGGCTGCGAGGCATGAGAGGGAGAGGTGAACGGCACACCTGGGGCCAGGTTTGCAGGGAATCCAAGAAACTCGTTAGGAGAAGGTTTTG
>NW_008688026.1:0-456 GCF_000695815.1 Acanthisitta chloris
AGGAGAACTGGGCCCAACACTGACCCTCTGGGGAGCACCACTAGTGGCTGGCCACCAACTGAATGTGGCACCACCCACCACCACTCTCTGGGCCATTCAGCTGGTTCTCAACCCAGCAGAGAGTGCCCCTGTCCAAGCCATGAACTGCCAGCTTTTTCAGGAGTATGCTATATGAGATGCTGTCAAAGGCTTTGCTGAAGTCTAGGTAGACTACATCACAGCCTTCCCTTTATCAGCCAGGTGGGTCACCTGATCATAAAAGGAGATCAGGTTGGTCAGACAGGAACTGACCTTTGATCCCTTGTCCATCCTGTAGGTGCTGTGTGATCGCACTTAGGATGATCTGCTCCATGACTTTCCCAGACACTGAGGTCAGGTTGACAGGCCTGTAATATTCTGGATCCCCCTTGCAACCCTTTTTGTGGACTAGCATGACATTTGCAAACTTCCAGTCAT
>NW_008688027.1:0-9959 GCF_000695815.1 Acanthisitta chloris
GGGATGCAGCTTTTGTCCTGTGCGCCAGGAGCACCTCTTGGGATCAGGGATGTCAATTCATCCCCGGTGGGAGAAGGGAGCCCACCCTCGGGTGGGACCTCGAGGGGCAGCCGATCCGGGTTAAAATCGGTTCGGATCTGTACAGGGGTGTCGCTGATCTGTGTGTGTCTCCTGATTAGCAGTCCCAAATTCTGCCCGAACCCGTCGGCAGCCAGTGAGATGCAGGAGGGCACAGTGCCAGGAACTGAGCGGGAGGTTTAAGCTGTTCGTGGGAGCGTGAGCAGCCAGGGTGGGCAGAGAGGGCATGGCAGCAGTTTGCACAGTGTGGGCAAACTGCACGTGGCAGAAGTTTGCACATGGAACAGCAGTTTGCACAGGGTGGACAAATAGGAGGTGGCACAGCCGTTTGCACAGGGTGGGCAAACAGGACTTGGTGCAGCAGTTTGTGCAGTGTGGGCAAATAGGACTTGGCACAGCAGTTTGTGCAGTGAAAGGTCTTACATCTGGGTTGTGGCAATCCCAGACACACCTACAGGTTGGGTGGGGAAGTATTTGAGAGCAACAGTGAGGAGAAAGAGTTGGGGGTGATGGTAGGTGAGAAGCTCACCATGAGCTGCGGTGTGTGCTTGCAGCCCAGAAAGCCAATCAAATTCTGGGATGCAGCAAAAGAAGTGTGGCAGCAGGCCAAGGGAGGTGATTCTCCCCCTCTGTTCTGCTCTGGTGAGGGGCTCAAGTCCCTTCTCTTTCCTGTCAGTAGCAGTCCTATTCCCTGATCACTGATGCTGAATACTCATGTCTGGCCTAGGGTCTATGGTGCTTCCCAGGACCCAGCACGAGGTTCCTCAGTGGCCTGGGCTCCTCTTCCTGCTCCCTGTTGGGGTCTGAGCCCCACAGAGCAGAGCAGGGTCAGCCCTGCCTCGTGGCTGCAGCCTGGCTCTGCTTCCCACCTGGGACCCTTTCTCTGCTGCTCGGTTAATCCCAGCATCGACCGCTCTATCCGAGCCCGTGGCTCTTCCTCAGCTTTCTTAGCTAATGGCTGTGTCTGCCTCCCATTGATCCTCAGCTGCAGAGCTCATTGATTAAGTACATTTCTTATTACACTTAATGGTGTTTTACTCCTCTCTGTGCTTCCCTTGTGCCAGATGCTCACCCTGTGCCGCTGCCTGCTGGGAGGAGAATTCCTCTGCCCAGGCAAACATCCCTCCTCTGTGCTGGCTCTGCTCTCCTCCCCTCAGCCACCACCCTGACTGCCCTTCCCTCTGCTCTCTTTGCCTGTCTCTTCCTCCTGGGCCTGAGCAATCCTTCTGCCTGCTGCCTTCCCATTCCTTGCTCCTTGGTCCCTGCTCCCATGCAGGGCTGATCTTCCCCTGTGCAAAGCAATGAGGCACAGCCTTGCTGTCCCATCCCTGCTGGGAGAGAGACACTGACCAGGGTACTGTATTCTCCCCTCTCTGACACCTCCACACTCACCACATGCTCTGTGTTGCCTCTCTCTGTGCCTCACCTCCTTTCAACTCTCTCGCATGCATCATTCAAAAGCCATAACATTATTGGGCATAAAATATTTACCTAACTGAGCTTTTTGCAAATATTCCCCTCCATTATTTCCCCTCCTTTTGGGAGCAGACACTGCTTCTCCCATGCTCTCAAATGGCTTCTCTTAAATAATACAACAAGAACATATGAACACCCAGTAGCCTTTTCCTTTCTCCTGAAATACCCATAAATATAACGGTGGCACCAATCCATTACAGCCACACCAGGACTGTGCTCAGAAACACCCAGCAGCACAGGCCCTGCCTGCAGAATTGCCTTGCTGCTGGGAGTGGGACAGGCAGGGAAGGTGCTTAGGGAGGGAACAGAAATACAGGAGAAGGTCTGACATAATGCAGTGTATTAATATTAATTAAGAGATGTTTCTTTCAGAAGGGACAGCTGAAGCTTGGCAGAGGGAGTGTGGGAATGAACACTCCCAGGCTGGTCCCCACTAGGATGCTGTGACAAATGCTCGAAACAAAATTCCTTCCAGCAGGGAAGTGACTATTTCTGGGGTGGCCAGGCTGGGGCATGGAGTGGAGTGCCAAGGGATGTGTCCCAGCCAGGCTGGGGCACGGGGTGCCAAGGGATGTGTCCCAGCCAGCCTGGGACATGGGGTGCTGCGGGACACATCCTGCCTGTGGGCAGCAGGACGGGCTGAAAGAACAGGATGTGGAATTTTAGGAGCTTGAGGTGTGTGTGAGGGTGGGATGATAAGCATGTTCTCCCCCCACCATGTGCCCGACCACGTACTGGCACTCAGGTCCTGAGAAGTTTTTCTTACGAGGGTGCCAGGGGCGAGTCTGTACCCTCTTTGGAATTGTGACTCCAATGAATGGGGTGTGCCTTTTTGGGGAGAGGGCATCACCTTGTGGCTTCGACCTGGCATCGGGTACTCCGTGCCCGGGTGAGCGTGGGGCTGGCGCTGTCCGCGGTGCTGACGGCGGCGACTCCCAGGGCAAAGTGTTTGTTGGCCGTTAGTGGGGAAGGGCCCGAAAGGAAGAAGCGTGTGCCCGGTTACCGTGCCAGCACTGCGTGGGTTTGGTGGCCCAGTCACAAACAGGAGGGAGTGGAGCTAGAAAGGTAAAGGGAAGGATGACAGGGCTGATCAAAAGCACTGAGCAGCTTCTGTGTGAGGAGGAACTAATAAATTGGGACTCCCTTGGTTAGAAGAGAGACGATAGAGGTGATGTAGGTTAGAGTTCTGTAAATTCAGGAGTGGTATAAAGCAGTAGGAAACGGATATTCAGTAATTCTCACGAATAGGTGAAATCGAGTGAAACAATCAGGCAATAGGTTTAAAACTTAAATGAAGAAAAGGATTTTCTTTGTTTCATGCAGCGCTGGGCACCCCAGGGTGGGTTTGACATGCAGCCCTGCTGCACTTAGACCAGCTCGTGGGGATGGATGTATTAGCAGCAGTCAAGTGTGGTGATGGGAATACTGGGCCTGGCATGGGGAGGGCTCAGGCAGAGCAGCAAGAGAAGCTCAGGCAGGTCCTGAGACCCTGAGCCAGGGCTCTGCTCTGTCCCTGCAAGCTGTGTCCCCTTTACCTGCTGCCAGCCTGGCCCTCTCATCCCATCCCAGGTGGAAAGGTGGGCCAGGGTATGGCCCTACGGGCAGTGGGCAGGAGCTGGGGAGCAGGGATGGAGCCTGGGAGCTCTGACCTGCAGCCAGGGCTGGACTGTAGCAGCTCAGCACACACAGCACTTCTGCTCTGTCATTCCTTCTCCCGCAGGAACTGTCTGTGAGCATCGCTGGCCCTGCTCAGGGCTGGGCTGGCCGTGGTGTCAGCTCACCCTGGCCTGGGACGTGCCTTTGTGTCACCAAGCACCGTTTAAGTGTTTCCCTGTTACAGGCGAGCGAACAGCCCTTTGCCTGTAATGCTGGCAAATCCCTGCTCCTGTGGAGCCGTTAATTGATTTCCCTTCCCGGCGCTCCTGCCCGTGGCGGTGCTGACACTCTCCTGCCCGCGCTCTCCCTGCCCGCGCTCCCGTCAGCGCCTGCGACAGCCAGATCCTGAAATTATTGATAAACACTCATTGGGGCTGGAGCCTGGGAAATTGCCAGCAACCCCAGCGGGTTTCTCTCTTGCCAGCATCATTTTTCTTGATGACAGCATGTTCCGAACTTTGGCAGGGAGGGGGCAGGGCCTCCTGGTAACTTTCTTTCGGTTTTACGCATCAGTAGTTTTGAAAGATCCTTGAAAAAAAGGAGCAGAGAGGCTGGGGAGGCAGTGCTTGTGGTTATCTCTGCCCTCCAGCCTGGCCCCACAGAGCTGTGCTAGGCTGGATTCTGCTCAGAGCTCTGCCCTCACAGGTCAGTCCTCCTCCTCCATCCCACTCAGTGCCTTTCCAGGCTCAGGATTTCTTGATCCCAGTGTGAGAGATCCCTGTTTCTTCCTTTGAATTCTCTGCTCTTGCAGGCTGTTAGCCCTTGCTGTGGCATCAACAGAGGCAAAGACACCAGGCCATGGTCCGAGCAGGGAAATGACCTGGTGTGGGCATAGCTGTGGGTGCAGGATGTGTCTCCAGAGCTAGGACAGTCCTTGTCACAGCAGAGCCTGACTCTGTCTCTGCCCTCCTAGAGGGCAAAAATCGCCTCTCACACCACCTGCAGCTGGCCTGGTTCTGTCCAGCCCTGTGGAATTCTGCTGGTGTGGTGCTCTGTCCCAGCTCACACAGCACATACAAATGCACAGTGTGTTGGGTCTCGCTGTGGCTTGTTCTGGAGCTTGAAGCATTTTTCTCTCTGCAAGCTCTGCTAATTAGTGGGAGGTTGTGGATCAGGAACAGAGGGAAATGTCCTTCTGTGGTTCTGGCGCTAGAAATAATTGAGCCATTTTTCACCTATGGCCAATCTAATTCTGTCCACATCTTGATTTTTCTCTTAATAGCTTGGGGATGCTGTTGGCAGCCGTGGGATTCACAGCCATGTCCGGAGCTTTTCAGTAATCGCCTGGATTTTGTGCTCTCTTGCTAAGTGGTCGCTGGTTCCTTCTTAGTTTGTGCTTCAGCTCCTCCAGGGATGGCAAGGAGCTCATTTTAGCCAAGCTGTGTTTGCCTCTGTGCTGATATACCCCAGGCCTTGCCCTGGGGCAGCAGTGTGAGATGGAGCACCCAGTGTGATTCCTCCATGGGCAGCTGCCACATGTCCCTGGAACTATCACCAAAGTCTAGTCTATGTGCCTTTCCCATCCTGCCCCCACTGCAGGCAGTGTTCCCAGCAGCTCAGGCTCTCTGCATCCTTCCCTTGGTGCACAGGGCATGTCCTGTGGTGGGTGATGAGGGAACTGAGGCTCCTTGGGCTCCCACAGCATGGGAAGCAGCCCCCGTCCTGCCGTTTCTCCAGCTGGGGAGCCCACCACAGGACTGTTGGATCAGGGTGTGGGGCCAGTGGAGACCTGGGCATGGGGATCACCACCAGCTTGGGGCTGAAGCAGTTGGTCTTGCCCAGTGCCTAACAAGCATATTCCAGCACACCCCAGTGCTCCCAAACCAACAAATACCCCGTTCCAGTTGTCATCGAAATTAGGAAGTGTATCTGCAGAGTCCCCTTGGTTCAGGGCCCTGTGTTCCCAGTGGTCTGTACAGCAGAGCTGGGGCAGGAGCAGCTCTCAGGAGGTGGTCAGGGCTCTGGGGGCTCCCGCTGTCCCCCCCCCAGTGCTGGTGTTATACTGGTACTGTGACAGTGCCGCGGTTTGCAGTGTCAGCCTCTGGCCAGCCTGGGAAAGTAAAGATGTTCACGGCAAACTGAAAGGGGTGATTTATCAGTGCCAGTCCCCAGAGGCTCAGGGCCTGTCAGGCACCAAAAAATCCCATCCATCATGGGGGGGATGCTACCTCTTTTTTTGTATGTGTGGGTTTTTTTGCTATTTTCTCTCTCTGTTAACTGCGAGGGGCAGGGGTGGGGCAGAAGGGGGGGCAGCAGTGTGAGAGATGGCCCTTGGCTTGGGGGGGCTGGTGAACCATGGGGATGATGCTGCTCACCTTTCCATGCATTATAGAAACCTCTTCTCTCCACTGTGTGTTTTTGGGGGGCTATGGCCTGTGAGAGGAGGTCTCCAGCCTCTGCACAAAGAAGGGACTCATCTGTCCCCCCTCCAGCTTCCTCCGTCCCCCTGTTTGTCCCCTGCCTGTCTCTGCACGTGTGTGTGCATCTGTGTGCAGATCTGATTGTTTGCTTCTTTATAACATTTTCTTTTCCCAATGTTTATGGGCCATGGGATTGGAAGTGAAGCATCTACTTAATTGCTGTCAGGCAAGGAGACGGGTTATAAAGTTGCCAAGGGAAAAAATAGCTCACTCTGGGGTAGATGCAGGGGAGCAGGGCTGATGTAGAGATGAGGAGGAGGAAGGCTTGGAGTGGGAAGAGATGAGGGGGGAGAAAGAACAGGAAAGGATTGGCAGGCAGTGAAGGAGCTGGCTCAGGAAGGGAGCTGCTGGGGCAGCAGGAGTGAGGCCAGGCCAGGGGTGTGCTGGGCAAGAGGCAGCTTTCCTTAGGATTTCTGCTGTGTCCCTCAGGATGGTGGCATTCACCTCCTCGTGCCATGTGTGGGACTGCTGGAGTGCTTTGGAGAGGGAAAATTGGGAGAAGAAAGCTCTCCCTGCCCTCCGCATCATCCCTGTTCCCCCATCCTCCCCACCTTCCCCATCACCGCCGCTCCAGTTCCAGGCTCTTTGCTCACAGCCCTCTTCATCTGCATCTCTTTCTTGTTTCCTTCATTATCTCCCCAGTCTAACCCTGCACCATGTCATCCTCATTGCACGGCTCCTCCCTCTCCCTGGTCGCCACATTACTGCAGCAAGGACTCCCTTTCCCATCTTTTAGTCTCAGTGCCGTACATAAAAGCGCTCTGATGGCCATGGCGTGATAGCAAAGACAGAACTTAATTTCACAGCTTTTTCATATAATACTCCATAAAACTGAACAAATTTGCTGGAGTCCAAATCCATCTCATTATACAGAGTCATTGGAAAGGAGCTTTTGCATTCAGGGCCTCGGCGCTCAGAGAGGGGATGGTACAGAAGAAGGGAAAAATAATTAATTAGGTGCTGCTCTGGATCTTTGATCCTGCGTCGCAAGGCACATTAAATAAACGCCTGGCTCATGAATAAATGCTGCACCGAGCCCCTTCTGCTGGGCCTGGTGCAGAAAATTTTCAATGAGGCTGAAGGTGTGTGGGAGGAGATCGTTGGCCTGAGTCTGTGCCCTGGGGGCAGGGATGGAGCAGGGCAGGGAGCAGGAGATGGAGCCCAAAGTGCTCACCCAGGCAGGGGAACAAGAAGCTTCAAATAAGCACAAAGTGTAGCTTTATTCCCTGGCATCCCTCAGTGTCCTGGTGTGGGAAGGAGTGCTGGCTGGGGCTCCCGTGCCCCGATCGATGGCAATGCTGCTGCCTGCGGCAGGACAACGTGGGGTGGGCAGGTGGATTAAAATTGCAGCATCCAAGCGAGAGGAGAGAACTCACTTCACCTCGCGCTGTTAATTAATCTCCAAGCCAATGAGGATGCTCTCGTCTGGTCTTTACTTAATCCATAACCCAGAAATCCTCAAGTTATGTCATTTGTTCAATACAGATGAAATTAATTACTCCGGGAAATAGGCAACAAGTTGCATTTCTGATGCCCCTTATGGCGTAATCAGATCTCCAGCATGCTCAGTGTGGCAGTGGTGGGATTGCATGCAGCCAGTGTGACACTGAGCAGCATCAGCTATAAACCTGCCACAGCACTGGGACTCACTGGGAGCCACGTGCTGCTCTTACTGGGAGCCAGGCAGGCTGGGGAGGCTCTGCAGGATTGCTGGCAGGGCTCTGGGCAGTGGCAGATATGCTGAGGAGCCTCCACCAAGGGTTTAACTCACCACCTCAGCCCTGCTGGTCCCTCCCTATGTATTGCCTCTCGCTGGGGTCACAGATATAGCTTGCAGGGCTTTCTGGAGAGAGACCCCTGCAGCCCTACCAGAGCTTGGCCACTTCCCTGGGGCTCTGTGCCTGCAGGATGTGTCGTTCCGCCCCATGACTTTGAGGCAATGAGGGGAAGGTCCTCATCAGGATGGATCAGAAGGAGCTGGGCATGGAATAACAGTGATTTACTTGTTACTGGAGTTATTGGAGGAGGGAGCACTGGGACGTGTGAGGCGAAGGCACTGACAGCAGCTGCAGCAGAGCTGTGGAGTGTGGTGGGATGGGAGCCTGGGGCTCAGCCCTGTGGGTGCTGGCTGTGCACCTGGGGGGGCACAAGACAGAGGGGTGCACAGGGCAGGTCCATACTGGGGACCCTTCACCCCCTCTCCCTGGCCTGCTGGAGGTCTATAGGGAGCCCTGACTCCCTCCTGGAGGGAAAGCTTTACTATAAGTGGTTAAGGCAGGTACCAGCTCACACACAACTAACACAGTAAGAGGTGTTGTAACAAAAAATCCATAGTGGTTGTTTGTTAAAATGGCTGTAATGAATTGAGAAATATGACAAGCTGATCAAGGGCAGGTCGTGCGAGGCATCAGGCAGTCAGCCTGGCTCTGCAGATCTCCCAGGTCAGCCAACACAGTGGAATCCTGTTGGAGAAGAGAGAAACATAATTTCTCTCTGCCCTATCAATTTAAATAAATTACCTATTAGATTAGCTGCACTTAAAACAAAGCAAGAAATCAATTCCTCTGCCTGGGCTGCTGTCAAACCCTGGTTGGCACCACGAAACCTGTAATTGCCAGAGGTCCCTGTGCAAAGAGTGGTTGGTGGGGGGCTCGGGCTGTGTGTGGTGGGCAGCAGTGAGCTCACAGGTGAGCTCCCACGAGTGCCTGAGCAGCCCAGTGCCAGCCTGGCAGTGGTGCCAGGGTCGGGCTAGCTTCTGGGATCTCCCTGGAGATTGCCACGTTGGAGTGCCCAAAGCCTCTGGGCAGGTGGAGGGTTTGATGTGGGATCCCACTGTTCACACTAGCCCCAGTTTGCTTCTCTGAGTGGGTGAACAGAGCTGGACAGAGGCAGGAGAGGTGAAGGCAGGAGGCAGAGATGTGGTCAGGGCAGGATCCCAGGAGGCAGGTCAGGTTTTGGGAGCAGCATTTTGGACATGGTTGTTCCCTTTGTTTTTTGCTGCTGAAACTGCTGCCTTGTGCAAAGCTGCTCAAGCTCCTCGGATAAATTAGCATCCAGGGGATTGTTTTCCTCTACATTTTGTGCAGTTGCATAAGAGGGAAGAACAGAGGAGCCCAAGGAGCAGATTGCTTTGGGGAAGCATGAAACAGCCGCAGCCACTGCCTCTGCTGCTGCCAGAGCTCACACCTTCAGCTGGATGAGGCTCTGGCATGGGAGCTGGCTCTAGCTGGGTCCTCTGGGTCAGTGTGAGCAGGACAGGGAGACTGGGCGCTCTTTGCAGCATGACTGGTCATCTCCCAGCTGTTCCCAGGTCACCCAGTTCACAGGGTGGCTGTGTCCAGCAGCCAGAGAGGGCAGCTGCCAGGCCCCTGCCCACTGCTGCTGGTCTCTGCCTCCTCCCCTACTCAGAGGGGACTCCAAGCTCCTTTGCAGGGAGACCTTAGGAAGCTCCAGATATGCTGGTGTGGGAGCTGCAGGGACTTCCCAGTGGGTGCTATTCTTAGTGAGAGGAGGAGGAGGAAGATATCCGTATCCACTCAGCTGTCTCTCCCAGACCTGACCCCATTGATTGTACCGATCCTAGTCTGAGGAGCTGTGTGAACCAATCAATGTACCTCAGCCCTGAAAGCAGAGGCAGGGGATGAGGGTTTGGTTTAACCCTTCCTGCCCCTCACAGAAGGTCCTTGTGGTCCCACAGGGCTCAGAGGCTCCTGCTCAGGTCCCACTGGTTGGGCTGGGCTGTGTCCTACTGCTGCCCACGGACAGATGAGCGGCTCCTGAATCACACTGTTCCCTCCAAACCTGCCCCACTTCATCCTGCCACAGGGATTTTCCTGTGGCTGGGCAATGGGAGCAATGCTGATGGGACATCCCTAGCCCTTCCTCTCTGGGTCCAGTCCAGTGTAGGCTCAGCTCAACCATCCCACACACCTTATCATTATTGCTTCACCTTTCTGTAAAACTCTAGAGAGGATCTGAGAATGAGCAGGGGGAGGATGTAGGAAAAAAAAAAAAAAAAGGAGGTGGGGGAAAAGACTCAAAAAGACTCAAACTTGCAGGAGGGTGAAGACACTTGGGGGAGGGAGGGAAGGGGCTGCAGAGCTGCCAGGCACTGCAGGGATGCTCAGGGAGAGGAGCTGGGGGGGCAGGGAGCTGCGGAGCGCTGCGCCAGGGGAGCGTGGCTGTAAGTGTTTCATAACCCTCAGCCAGAGTGGTTTTTCTGAGGCATAAGTGATGGAGGTAAATAGGATTATCTCACAAAAGGGACTGGCGAAATAATAAACATCCTCCTCCAGCACCGCCCCGGTAAATGAGCGGGGCCGCGGGGTG
>NW_008688028.1:0-217 GCF_000695815.1 Acanthisitta chloris
CAGTCCCCCCCCAGCCCCCCCCCCCAATGCCACCAGTCCCCCCCCACTGCCACCTCCAAGTGCCACCAGTCACCCCCCACTGCCAAATTCCAGTACCACCAGTCACCCCCAGTGCTACCTCCCAGTAACACCAGCCACCCTGAGTGCCACCAGTCACCCCCAGTGCCACCTCCCAGTGCCATCATTCACCCACAGGGCCACCTCCCAGTGCCACCAG
>NW_008688029.1:0-7682 GCF_000695815.1 Acanthisitta chloris
GAGCCTTCCTAAAGGCTCGAATGACTACATTCTGATTCCTGCAACTACTTTGGACTTAAAGAAAAAATAGGGCAGGTGTTTCTGAACCACTGCAAGAGTTACACAAGCATCACCACCAGCCTGTGGTGAGATACTGGATACTGCATTTGTGGTCCCAGGGAAAACTTTCCCTTGATGCAATGAAAATTGCTTTATAGCTATTTATCAACAGCAGCAGGTGTTTTATTTTTCCCCTGACAGACATGCATGTATCCAACAGGGCAGTATTTCTGATAAATTATTTTACATCCATGAATACTGAAGAACAAACCACACAAATTGCACCTGGATTCTGGACTACTGCAGGCTACAACAAGCCAAGACGTCAGCAGGGCACGCTTGTCTAAAGCTTGTTTTTCACCATTTACTCAGTCACATAACATGTTTTATCACCAATTAAAATATATTTTTTAAAAAATCTAGTTGTTAACACAGTCCACACTATGCTGTTCCTTACACCAAACTGGGACAAGAGAAATTCAGGAGCCAAGAGAGGCCCAGGATGACCACCATCTCAGGAAAGGGAGTTCATTCATCTGAGTCCAGGTCACTGTCTCCAGCAATGGAATGAAAGTCCTCACTGTCTTCCTCATCCTCAGACAGATGGACCTGACTTAATACACTTGGCCCAGAGCGCTGCTGCTCTTCCTCTTCCTCCTCTTCTGAGATCTCATACCCTCCAATGCTGCTGAAACTTGTATCTCTTGTATTGGATTTGGGGTCTGGCTCTTCATAGCTCCCATAACTAGAAGAAAGAAGAGAATCATTTCAAATTGGCTGCTGATACCAACAGTTCTGTGTCTAACTCCTGTAAAAGTTCCTTGGCTTGAAGTCCTATGAACACTCAAAACCACTGAGCACTTCAATTCTGTCCCTGACCAACTTTGTAAAACAAATAAACCCCACTTGTCCAATGAAACAATTCAACTACCCTCATCCCACTCTGACATACTTGGGGCAGGAAAAGATTGCTCCAACACCTATATGTCACTTTCACTGCAGGCAGAAGGGCAAACTGCCTTTTCTCATCACCTTCTCTAAGATTTAGATTTCCTGCGTACCATGGTCAAGGTGCTGTGTGGGACTGACCATTGCCTGACAGCACACCTATCTGTACAGTAACTTTCTAGGCAAAGGCCAGTAATAGTATTAAGGGATTAAACTCCACAAGCAAAAAAAAAAAAGAACAGAGAAACAAATACTAATATCTCTACAGGATGCCCAGAGAAGGAAGTTTGTATTCTCTCGAGTGCAAAATAATAAAGCTGATATTGCTGTGATTTTCTAATAATGGAACTCCTTCCAGAACACAGAATATGCATATTCCTGTTCTTTTGGACTTCAACTAAGCAGCTGCCTTTCAAGTCAAGAGATGCTTGTTTTTAGAGAAAGGAAAAAGAGTTAATCAGCTAAATCATCTTTTAATTTCAAAGGCATCTTGTAGTTTGAGATAGCTTGTGAAAACCTTTATTTGTCCTGCCTTCAAAAACCACTGTGTACAGGAAATCATCTAATTTACAAGAAAGAACTTTGGCTTTTTCAATGTAACTAACATTTTTATTAGTGAAAATCTAACAGCAAAACCGAATTTCTGTCAGTAAGAAATAAATTACGGCAATTATGGTTGCAACAGTAAAAACAGTAACAAAAAAACTTTTAAAATGTGATATATTCTTCAGCTTTTTATGATAAACACATTGGAAATCTTTAAGCTAAGGGATTTTGGTTTTAAGGCTTATTTTAACAAGATCCTCAGCTCTAATTACCTGATGTTGCTGTCCTCCATAACATGAGATGTCTCTCCACCATCGCCCTCGTAAGACATCATGCTTTCCTCGTTGTCCATGCCCATCCGTGTGTTCTCTTGAAGAACATGAGGCTGTTTTGGTCTCACTGCATTGGGCTCCACATCTGAGTCACTGCCACTCTCACTCAGTTGGATAGCTGTGTAACAAACCCACATTTGGTCTTTGTTTAAAGGCTGCAATATTGACTGTAAGGGATGTATACAAAGTAGTGTCCCCACAAGGCAGCAGAAAGGGTATCTCGAAGTGACACCACTTACTAAGTGCCCAGTTCTGATGTGATTCAAAAGCAATCTCATACCACCTTACCTGCTTGTCTACTCTGAAAAAATCCCCCTTCTCTCTAATAATTTTCAGAAGCCATTGCTAAATACCACTATAAGCTCTTCCGCATGACAAGTTTGTAGTAAACCATAGGAACAATCTAATCTGAAGAATCTCTTCCAGTTCTCGAGAACATTGACCATGCTGTTTCATATCAAGATAAATGCGCTTTTACTAAACTGCCCATTCCTGGCTCTGCACACCATATCATACTCCCAGTCTTTTCAGAACCATGTGTAGTTTTACAATCAATGCGGTCTTAACTCTGCTTTCTTTTGTGACCATGCTTAAAGCATTCCTATTCCACTTTGTTTTCAGTTCCATTTATGTTTATCCAGTTTTCTCATCTTGGTCCCCCCTTTTAAGTACTAGACCACCTCGCCTACATATCCCAGTTATGCCCTGTGCTCTCTACTGTGTGTTTCTGTGATGGAAGCATGAGATCAGGTGAGTTAATGAACAACTTGTTCCTATTCAAAGATCTGTTAAAAAGGATGCTTACATGAGAAAGGATTATCTCCCTCTTCATCACTCCCATCATCATCATCCTCTCCATCAGACATAAGCAAGTCTTCATAGAGGACACTGGCCTGGGGTTGCTGGGCTGATCCTTCTTCTTCATCAGCAAGGTCACCATCTGCATCTTCCACCTCCTAGGTCATACGGAACAGGAATGGTGAAGATCCAACAACACGCTGCCATTTCTAGCATCTCTGTTTTATTTACCACACTGTCCACTCTGAAGCATTCCCTCATTTCACAGCGCTAACGTTGCCACACTACATTTCAGAGCCTAGCTACTGCCATGAGCACTACTGCCTCTCAGGGTGGCAGACACAGCAGACAACCCTGCTACTACCCAGACTGCTACCACAAGTATGCAAGTCAGACTGTGGCTGGGATGTCTGTAAATATACTCACTGGGGCTGGAGTCTTAGGCTTCCCATCATCATCCTCATCAAATCCTTCAATATCTACGTCAGAGTCTTCCTCGCCCAGCCTACCTCGCCCCTGGCGCATCTGAACGGGAACACAAATAGCAATAGCACTGAGGAAGGCACTACTGGACATCAACCAGAGGGTGTGACTGACGTCTGGGCCACAGTGATGGGTGTGGGAGTACAGCAGAGGAAACACAAAAACAAATGTATACCACTCTCTGAGCAAGGATCCTTTTTCTCTTTATTCCAAGATCAGAGAGCACACAGACTCCCCAGTCTTTTACCTGATGTGCTCATCCTTGCAAAGGGAATCTACAGCCTTAAAGCACCAGAGTTCCTTGTTTACCTTGCTATTTCCGGAAAATACTACTAGCTCTTAAAAAAAGTGCTTATTTTCATAAAATATTTTAAAAGCATACAGCAAATCTTTTCCAAAAAATCTTTTCCTGCCCTTCTCTTTCCTGTTTTTCTCTCAGTCCCCACAAGTCCAAAATAGAGAGGACATGCAGATTCTATCCCAAAGACTATAAATTGTCTACAGAAAACTCAAAGACTTCCAAATCTAGAAGGTATTCACCAAGCTACAGATGGCTTCAATACTGGACATATTCATATTCAATTCTGTTTACTCCATTCATACTCTGTTTGCCTGTATGGCTCAGAATAGCTCTCACTAGTCTTTCTGGTATCACCTTCAATCTTGTGGCTCCTCACCTTCCTCCTCCTGCTGGTAAGTTATTTTGATGGTCATATTACTGCCCCTGTTATAACTATAAGGTATCTGCAGTGGCAACCATCTCTTCCTAGCTCCTAATGGTCACTGGATGCCACCATCATCATCTAATTATCATCTTCTGAATATGTAGAATATCCTTCACCATTTCCCTATTCAGAATCAACATGGGATTGTATATTAACCCTTTGTGGCATGAGTCACCAGGTTCCTACTTCCAGAAGTAGTGAAGCAAACAAATACTTGGCCTTAGGCACATTCTTCTGCAGCTTTTGGTTCTCTAAGTCTTTGGGGCTTTTTTTTCTCAATTCGCAGTGCTCTATTTACTTTTTTCCCTTTTCCCTCAGAACAATCAAAATGAAGGAAATTTTTAGAACCCATTCCCTTCTCTGTCTGGAAAACCTGATCTTTGTCAGCTGTTTCCTACAAACTCCTTTCAGTAGTTTGCTTATATAGACAACTCTTCAACCAGATGAACCCATGGAGGATTCTGACCGAGTTCCTCACTTCCCTGGAGTAGTGATGGGAATGTCCATAGCAGACAAACTGCTTTCATCTAGATAGAATGGAGAATCATGTGACTTATTGAGGAAACAATTGGTATCCTACAAATGAGGTGGCTAAAGTACAGGTGGAAACAGGAGGCAGAACATTCTCAGGCACTGAACTGAGACTAGAACAGTATCTTGAGAGACAAGACTGGGATTTCAGGACTAGATGCAAAATGCATTTTTTGGCACTGTGTTTATAGTATTAAACACTGTTTAATCAAAATAAGCTAATTACTTTTAAAGAACAAACGTGGTAAAATGGCTCACAACCTCAAGCTTGAAGTTTGCCAAAGAGCAGATTTTAAAATCTGTCAGTACTTCTATACAGTGTAATCCTACTGAGGCCAAAATTGTAAATGAACTCCAAAAGGATTGGATAAATTTATAGAGAATAGGCCACTCTGCAGCTTATAAATACAAGGGTCCAGATGCAACACCAGTTCAAGGTGCCTGAACTACCAGAATCAGGACTGTAAGAAGGATTGTTGCATGTTTGCATCCACCTACTTCTGCCAGAGACAAAAGACTTGGTTGCATCAACCTTTGGTTTGACTCAGCATGGCCCTTTTCATTTAATTCCTGCCATGGAAATGGTGTTGCAACCACAAATGCTCCTATCAGAACAGGAAAAACTATCACATATCAAATAGCAAAGCTTCAACTTGCAGTCAATTCTATATAAATCACTGTCTCAAGAGACCCTACAGGTGACATAAGCAAGAAAAAAGGGGGATTTGGGCTGAGTCTTCCAAAAGCCAATCTGCAGTTCACATTCAGATTGACCTCTGAAGAGTTATTGAGGAACTATAGATTAGGATATTGACAAAATGCCCCTATAATAAACAGTTTATATATCAGGAGAATCCTGAGAGTGTTAAGAAGAGCAGCAATACTTCTTAAATTTAGGTAAAACAGGCTTCCTAAGAATTTAAACAGGCATGTGAAGCACAGACAGCTCTCAGCTCTGCTTGCTTTTTATATCCTGGAGTCCAACTCCTGAAGACACATATGGGGAGATAAATGTTAGCCATCCAAACTGCATTTAAAATACAGAGAACTAAATCCAAGCAACCATCACCAGACCTGCCACCTGTGACAAGTTTGGGAGTGTGGAAGTGGGAGTGCACACCCAGCCAAGAAGCAGAGGGAGAAGTGCGACCTTCAGATGACAAGTTCACAGGAGAAGCTCAGAAAGCTCTCCTCTACCAGACGTAGCAAAGGAGCAGACAACTGACAGGCAGTCCACTGCTCAGGCCTCTCTTCTTCTCTCCTGATCACCAACTTGGAATAAAACCAGAGCAGGTAATACTGCTCTGTGGAAGGAAACCATCAGATAGAAGAATTGACAATTTTGTCCCTCACTTTCTGATGTATTGGGATCATAATTGATTCCATCTAATTCTTGGAATGTGTCAACTAATAGATTCAATAACTCACTGCCAAAGACTCGCAGCCCAACACTTCCCAGTGCCAAGAAGGTCTTTTTCCATGATACTCAATTTCAGTATTCCCACCCTGTTGAATTCAATCCTCATTCCTATAAAACTCTTTTCTAGCTTCCTAAAACGGTACATTTTGGGGGTTTTTTTTTGGTGGGGAAAGATGGATGAGGGTGTTAAATATTGCCCCAAACCATTTGTGTCCTGCTCCAGCCATATACTTACTGCCTAAACAAATGTTAAACTCATTTTTCTCTTAAAAATAACCTTTATAGAAGATTTGAATTTTATAATTTAATTACGAGCACAGAGATCTTTCTCAAGGCTTATGAACTTCAACAGGTTTTCCAAATAAGACAAAAGGCACATCTCAGACACTAGGATGACATTCCCTACTTTACTGGGCAAATTCCAAAGGCAATTTTATTTTTCAGGAGTTATCTTGTCATTCCTGGTGAAAGATTTTCACTGATGTTTTTAGAAACAACCAAACAGCCCGAAATAAGAAGAATTACTTCTTGAAAAAGAGTCTAAATAGCTTAAAAAATTTTGCTGAACTGTAAACAATGAAAAAGCAGCCCAGCATGAATTACACTGCCAACTTGGTCAGTAACACAAACAACATACCTGGCACACACAATTCTCTGCTATAAAAAAATGATGAAGATTAAAGTAAGTTATTTTCTATTAGAACTGGAATAAAGAAATGTAAAGAATCCCAGCAATGAGCAAGAGTTCCACTATGCTGACCGTATCAGTCAGTTTCTTCACACATAGCAATATGCCTTTCCAACCCTACTGCTACCAAACAGCTCCCTGGCTGCTTCTCAGCACTACAGTGTCCATGCTTTGTCTTTGTGTTCTCCTTACCTTTTCACTGCTTGTCTTCTGATGGTTTCTAACTGTTACACTTGCAGAGTCTTTGAACTTCCAACCCACACTCAGCTGTACCTGACTGTACACAGCTCATCTTTAAACCAGTTTTACAACTTGCTTCTCTGTCTTGGGTCTCTCACTCTTAGAAGTATCATAACTACTTCTCCTATTTAGTCCTAAAAAATAAGTGTTTGCATACCATCCAAAAAGATACTCTACTAAGTAAAGACAAACTGCAGACAGATGGAGAACAGTAAACAAAGACGAACCTCAGGATCAGACATCCACGAATCTGAAACTAAAAGAGAGGAAGTGAAAACTCTGCCTGTGGTCACTTGCCTGTGGAGTGTAGGGACCAGGGGTCATAGGATCAAGACTTTCCAGATCTGCTTCCTCTAGTGCTGCTTCCTTAGCTGTAGAGATGTCTCTCTCAAGTTGAGTCAGGTGCTCATCATACTGAGAACAAAAAGGCTCGCTAAGGTTGCAGAACAAAAAATTCAAACATACAAAATTATTCCAGTAAAGTTGTCACATACCTCAGCCAAAGTCTGGTAACAGATGTTTACAATCTCCTGGGCTGTTTTTGTATACTGGCTGTCTGGCCCTGTAGTAAGAAAAAAATCTGTGCATTCGGATGTTTATTCAATTCCAGCTGCTGAGACAGCAAGACTGGTTTTGGTTACAGGTCCCTAAATCCCAACAACTTCTGATGTAAGGAGAAATATAAACCAGGATTCACATTCAGCTAACATAACACAATCAGTTTGTTCCAGCATTAAACATAGGATTTAAGACATAGGAAGATTGCACCCTGTCGGTCTCAAGGAAATTCCCAGAAGCAAAATCACTGAAGCAGACGTGTACTGAACAAGTACTGAACATCCTCCCCAGATGTAACTGCCCCACTCTGCACCAGCTGGTAAATAAAGCTTCACGTGACCGTGAAAACATCACTGTTTAAGCATCTCTTTTCT
>NW_008688029.1:7703-31326 GCF_000695815.1 Acanthisitta chloris
TGATTCACAACTTCGGGTTCTGACACACTCCGACAGTGCAGGTGCCCAGATGAATTAATTTGAATACAAAAGGCAGCTGAGGCTTTTATTTTCACTACCTACCATTGTACTTAATGCTGTTGGCAAGGATGAGGTTAACATCACCCAGGAAAATCTCTCTGTTCTGGTATTTGTGTTTGGAGATATTCTGGAAGAGATTGTCACCCCATGAGTAATCAAGTGTAAACATCTCTCAAGTGGCTGCACAGCTCAAGCTACACACCTTGCGGATGCTCTCCAGATCCATTGGATTAGCAATCACCTTGTAGTAATCAGGAACAAACTTTTTGTTAACTGGATGATGGAAGGGCCAAGACTGAAAGAAAGAAAACAAGACAAGTTTAGAAAGCTTCTATGTAGAAATCTTTGCAGTTTGAGCTACAAATGCCATAAAGCAAAGATGTATGGGAAGTATTTATCACAAGACATCGTGAACCCAATTTAGCTTCAGGAGAGACATGTAAAAAGATCTACCAGCTAGATTTTTAACCAGGCCTGTTGGCATCTGTTTGACAGTAGGAACATATAATACAAAATAATAATTATACAAAAGACTTTTCTATTTAATACCACTGTTTTCTCTGCAATGTAACTGCAGTGTCCAGCAAGAACACTCATTGTTTGTACAACAAATGAAGAACATAAACCTAGGTCTGATCTCACACAAGGGCTATGTACTTAACCAGTTTAACAATTCATCATGGTATGATAGCACAGAAAAGCTCTAAAATCTGTTTCTAAACATCAGAAATGAGAACTTGGTGACAGGATGTAACCAGCCAATTTTTAAAGAGGACAGGCATTAAGTCCTTTCTCATTCAGTCTAATCACTACATACTGGTGTTCCTTACTACATCCAGACACAATGGACATTGTAGATGAGTGACACGGGAGTCCTTATCTGCATGGTTTTATCTGGTAAGCTTACAGGGTTTTTGCACACTAACAAACTAGTACGACACTGGGTCCTGATTCATTAGAAATCAGGTTATGTTTCATTTGCACCTGAAAACTACCTTTGCTTTGAGATGTACCAAAGCAAGTACTATAAGCAGCAGCAGCAGAGTTTCATAATGACCATGAAAATCAGAGACTTCTTACTAAAGTGAGGTGGACACAGGCACTATCATCAGGGGAGGAAAAAATGGAACCCAGCATTCACTTCTGAATCTTTGCTCCAGTGAAGGGGGTGAGTACAGATGTGCCTGTGCCAGTCAAAAAATCACAGGCCAACTCCACAGTGTAAATATAAACACTCACAGGACTATAGTCAGCACATTTTGCACATCACACACAGTCTACTCCAGCTACATACATCTGGAACTGCCATCATCTTTTGAGTGACAATATTATCCAAAATGAAGGAAAAGGCCACTTGATCATCATCATCCAGGAGGGGATTAATTGCTTTTTCTAATCGAGCCAGTTTATCTTCTTTCTGCAACAAAAATAGGGAACATCAGTGGCTGACCCTAGATTAACAACTGTAATATCACAATACTCTGCCCCAGAGAGACTCTCAATCACTGTTTTATGAAAACACTTGTAAATAATGGGGAGTAATGGCCAAGATGTAAGTCTACATACAAGATAAAGCAACCAGAATAAGAAAAGCATTTGTTTTTTTCAGAAAGACTCCAATGGGAACTGTTGAAAATGGTAATAATTCGAATACCTCCTGGATTGGGAGGAACAGTTCCCGTAAGCTTCTACTATTCTCCCTAAAGCTCATGCACATCCTCTATCCTCAAAGTCTTCAGCCACCCCAACCATCCCTCCCCCTCCATTCTGATCACAGCCAGACTTGCCTCTTTCAGCTTTTCATCACACAGGTCCAGCATGGACTGAGATATCTGTGTCAGTGAGTGCTTTGGCCCTGCAAACACACAGTAAGTACAGTGAGATACTCCAACCTGATTCATAAGGTCAATGTCACAATGTGACACAATCTTTACTCCTAAAGCATCACTGACTATATTTCTAGCACAGTTGGGAGTATATCCTCAAGTATATTCTCAATACACACAGTTATTTAGGATGGATTTTACATGAGAAAAGGTTATTTGTAGCAAATATTCTGTATACATTCTGTTAAGGTTTGGAAACTCTATGGGAAAGCAGTTGTGCCTGTAGAAGACTGGCCTTTGAGCCCTCCACCTTTGCCAAACCTTCAGAGTATGTCATGAAATTTCTGTTTCCTTCACTAAATCCAGTCAGTGAAGCAGAACTGGTAAGGAAGGTAAGATGGATATTTAAGGAATATTCAAAAAAAATCACAGTTTTAAATAATTTCATGATTCCTTAGACATGGAAACAAATGTTTGCAATAGACCTATGGGAAAAAAAAACTCATTAGGATAAATTAGGGATTGAACTGTCAAAATAATAAAGGAAGCAGCAAACACACAAACCCAGTACTGTCAGTGTCACCCCCAATGCTGCACAGCCCAGAGAGACTCAGTGCAGCTGGGAGGGTTTTATATCTGTCAAACGAATACATTTTGGATGAAGACATTTCTATCAGCAGCCAGAATAAAGCTGACCCTCAATGAATCAGCATTTTTCCCGAGCAGACACATGCTCTGCTGCAGAATCTATGTTTTTTTTCTTAAACTAGCTTTCTTTCTTTTTTTAAAACTAGTTTTCTGACCTTCCCAAACAAGGAAAAAATTTCATGCAACAAAGAACCAAAATACATACAATCATTACAGTAAACTCTACTCAAGCTGCATGCTCCAAAGCACTGGCTTCAGAAAGTGTGAGCTATTCCTATCTGTACCAAAAGATTAATTTTTACTAAAGCATAATAATGTAGTCTTCTGAAAACAGTATTTTGCTCAGCTTCACCCTACATGAAGGAGTTATGCAGGACTTGGCTTCAGTGCAGTTTGGCTTAACACATGCAGCAGTGTCTTCTGTCATCGACAGGTCCATAACTGAACTTCAGTTACTACAGCACAGTCATCATTTAATTACTGTGACATGCTAGGGCCCACTTCTTTTCTTATTTATGAATTAGTTCATTAATATATTCTTTCATGTATATCTGCAAAAACATACAGTCATTATCGCCATCTGACAGTGAATTAATTCTGTTTTTCTGTTGCTTTTGTTGTTTCTGAAAGTTCCACAACTCACACATGTACAATGCATTAGCAGAAACTCAATTTCCCTGTGTTTTTACCATTGTATGTGGCACTGTTCTTCACAATCAGTTCCAGGTGCTCTCTGAACTCTTCTCGGGATGGGTACTGCCTCTTACGAACGTTTTCCCGCAGGGTCTGTAAATCCATGGGCCGAGTAATAATCTTATAATAATCCTTGACCACTTTGGGATTTACAGGTGTATGGAATGGGTACGTCTAAGGATGAAAAGAAAACAATGCTGATTAACACAGTACTAGCACAGCTAATCTCAGCTTAACCTCCACAGCTGAACAGGCACTAATGTATAGAACCTTTACTCAATCAGCTCCTTAACTGCACCAGGGAAAATAGAACAAACTCAGCTCCAGTGTGGCTATCACTTGCTTCTATAAAATGTTCTCAAATACCATTCTAAGAAGCAAAATCTCACAGGAGAATTCTCAGATGATATTTTAGGTTGCAGCACAGAAGTCAAGAAACTGAACATTAAAATTCTCATTTAAGCCCACATCTTCCGTTTAATCTTTTGATTTTGCAAGTTTCAACCATATTGCTTAAGACACAGGGTTTGGGTGTCATATCTTCAACTTACATTAGGAAGATCCCTTATGTCATTGATGATGCCCTCCAGGATGGATGACAGTGTCACCATGGGATCTGTTCGCCGCCGGTGGATAGATTTATGGGGACGCTGAAGAGATGAGAGGCAGAAAAATTAAGGTGGTTCCAAGATGCAAAATACTCACTCACAGCAATTGTAGACCACTTAGTTTATGAATTTACTGGGCAAGTATCTGTGTGGCACGCGGAGACTGCACAGAAGAACCTTGGCAGGTGGTACAAACAGAAGCAGAGATGCAGCAATTAGCTCAGTAACACCTTCACTCACGTTCAGATAGTCACAGTGAACCGTTGTCCCTACTCGCCGCTTCTTCTTCGGAGGAAGCTGCTGCTTAGGAAACTTCAGGACCAGCGATTTCCTGCGAACCTCATCCGCACTAGGCACAAACAAAAAAGCAAAATGCTTTCTCCAGCCCTCTTGTCAATCAAGACCATTTGTCCCCCAGTGGTTCCATCTGCCATAATGCCAGATACACAATGGAAATTCTGCAGTAAGAGTTCATGTGAAGCCCTGTCTCTACATAAAGCCACTTTATTTCTGTGATTAATATAAATATGAGTATTCTGCATTAAGGTCTACATTTTTTTCTTACTTACTATTCATCAGTATCTAAGCTCCTTCCCTTACCTCTCAATCAGTTGTTTTCCCAGGACAATTTTTGTTCCTTCTACTTTGATGAGCTCTTCATTATCATTGTGAATGACTGTTTTTTCCAGCTCTTCCTCCTGCTCCTCCGTCATTGCAACAGGATTAGAAGGTGGGGCATTCGTTTGGTAGTAGAGAGGGCAGAACTTATTAGTCCTCATATGCCCAATTGCACCACATGCTCCACATTTTAGCTGCAAAAATATGAGAAAGGTGACAGAATTCATATATGGGTTCCTGGTTTAGAAGCAAAGTATCACTAAAATGCCTTAGTCAGACCTTTAGTACCTCAGAAGGCCTTTAGTACCTCAGAAGAGAGAACACCAGCACCCAAGGCCTGCTGGATGCTTGATGTATGGATATGCTTACTTTCAAGTCTGGACGCTCTTTCATTTTCTTGGGCTTCTTTTCTGGAGGGCCCTTGAGTTTCTCTTTTTCTTGGTTCCGTTTTAACCGCCGTAATTGTTCCTGGATCCTGCGCCGCTCCTTCCGCATCTCCTCACGGTGCTGTTCGTCAAACAGAGCAAACTTTCGTCTGGGTGTGGGGAAAAAACCAAAATTGAGAAGTTTTTCAGCCTAGTTGATGATTTACCAGGTCTATCACTGCATAAAGTTAATAACACCCTGCAAATGGACAGCCATTAAATCTTTCTCCACAATTCCAGTGCTGGGCTTCTATGCCCAATTCTACATGTCTTCATACTGCCAATGAAAAGAAATAGTCTACAGGCCAAGTTAAAAAGGGCAAAAAAACCAGGTCTTACATAAACTCTTCATCCTTGGTCGTCCGTATGCGGCAGTAGGCATCGATAACAGCAGGTTTCCGAACTGTCTCACACCTCACATATTCCTTCCCATCCTCATCTCTAAACGTGCGGTAGATTTTGAGGCGTCGGCCAGTGGCTGAGGAATTCAGGCTGGTTACAGAGGCAGTGTCATCATCTTTGTGAGAGTTTGCTGAGGCTCCTGAAGCTGATGCCACAAGACAGTGTTTTATTACTTTTAATCTTTTTTCCACACTGGAGAAATATCATTATTTAAATAAAGTTTGGCTTAAAAATGTCCAAGACGCAAATTCAGAAAAACCTAAGCAACAGAAGCCTTTCCCTTGCTTGTTCATGTTCTCTTATCAGGACATGGAGCAAGGTGAAACAAAGCTAAGTTACTGAATTATCCACATGGATTTTAAAGCCAGAAGGCACAGTCAACAAGGACTCACAGGTGCATATGCAAAACCTGCAAGGCAACTGCAACACAGCCCTGCATTGTTACAGTTACAGTGGTAATATCCATATCACAGGTATGGGTATGTGGTAGAAACTGAAGGTCAACAATCACCAAGTTTTCCAAGGAATGTTCCAACCATTGAGCTAGCCTTGTCTCATGTGACCACAGAATCTTTCCAGCACCATTCATAATTATGGTTGAGAGGTTTTGTTCAAAATAACACTGGATGCCTTTTCAAAAGGCAACAATCATCAGTAAATCTTCCACACACCCCTTACTAAATTGTTCCAGTCATTATCTAGTTAGTGATTTATTCCCAGTCTAAGTGGCAACAATAATGTTGACCCAGATGCAACAGAGCACAGCTTTGCTCACACACATGCAACAAGTTAACACCAGTCCTAAGCACTGCCCTAATGCCAGAAGTTCACTCACAGGTCAAACATTTAACCTGGGAGTTTGGGACTTGTCAGGTTCTCAGCTGGAACACACTTAAAATAAACACAACTCCGGGAGATAAAAACCTGGCACCTGCCAAATTACCTCCAAACACACTGGCACCACACAGTGTGACAGACACTGCTATCACCCTACACACTGTGCCTATCTGTTTCACATACTTAACTGTGTTTACACATAAGATACAATTGGACAACCATAAGCTGTTTGCAGGAACTATTTGTGAACACATCTTGAGAAGAGTACTGAAAAACAGCTCCCCCTAACCCACCCTCCACCCCAAAAAAAAGGAAACTTAAGCAGCAAGCAACAATGAATATCTAAATAGCAGAGTAAGCTTATAGTTCAAAATAAACAAAAGCTATGGGGCAAAGAAGACACTTTAGATGCATTTCCAGCCAGTAACTGCTCAAGAGAAGGAGGAAGACGCCCCAGAGAAGGATGTCTATATATTACTCTACCTCTAAGGAATCCTCTCTTGAGAGGCCACAGTACACTTCACAGCCAGACACAAAGTTCTGCATCCCTTCCCAGGCACAACACTGGTGGTTGCAGTTACTTACACAGTCCCTTTTTATCTCTCCTGTCCTTTTTACCCCTCTCTTTGTCATTGCCGCTGTCTTCTCCCAGAAGCATCCTTTGTAATTCCTTTCGTTCTTGCTCTTCTCTTTCCCGAGAGAGCTGAGAACTAGTTTTCTTGTTCTGTAACATATTCTCAATATTCTTTCCCATCTCTTCAAAGTCACTGTCTTCAGCTGAACTGCTATCTGTGTCTGTTGACAGGATCTCAGTGGATTCCAGAACCCTGGAACAGGAGGCACCTTGAAAGTCAGTTAAGTGTTGACAACCCCCACCCACACAATAACTGAAAAAAAGCCTTCTACTTTCCCGCTAATACAAAGGTAAAAATGATGCAAAGGTTTGAAAATCAATGTTGCAAATTACTACTACAAGAACAGGCATAATATATTCCCTTCTCAGTCTTGTAATCCCCATATCTAAAAGATCAATTGTTCCAAGCTGATCTCTTCTTCATCAACAGTACTATATTCCCTCACTCTCAGGTCTTGGGCCAGAAAAAGGGATAATGCATGAATTCTTCTGGCAGTTCTAAAGAACAGGATACAGAATTGGTAGCTGCTACCCAAGAAAGAGATGGCAAACTGCTCATAACTACTGATGTGTGGACCAGCAAAACATTTCATGTCATTACAAGTGTCAGACTGCAATTCTACCTTTCCAAAATGTCCATGAGAATAAGACACTAAGGCTAACCCATAAGTTTCAGTTAACAGCCAGAAGACTCCTTCTCAGAGCTGGATTCTGTGGGCCCAACCAGTGGAATCAACATTTACACCACCACCTATCAGTGAGCCCCAGGCACACACAGTGCTGCACTTTTAAGGTGGAGACAGGGTGGGGTTCAAGTCTGTGAACATCAGATACAAACTTACTTATTTTGTAAATCAAAGATGCGCTGACACTCTTCTTTGTATCTCTCCTGATGTTCTGCCACAGAAAACCGAGAGCCACGTGCAAATTTGCTCATAGGCCCTTCCCCTGAACGAGCCTGCTCCGTAGACATCGTACGGACCACATCGATCACTTCCCACCGGGACAGCTTCTTTATCTGCAAAGAGGAAGACAGACAACCACAAATGGTTTTAGAGACGCACAACTCCAGTGAGACTATGGATCTCAACTCCTTTCCAAGCAAGGTCAGAGTAGAAGCATATACATCCCTTCCACCATCAGCTGCTAAATCCGCTGGTAAAGTCTGCAAGCTGCTCCAGGCTCATGCTCACCTCCTCTTCCGGCACTCCGAATTTACGCAGCAGCTGTTTGGCATTTTTGAGAGAAAGTCGTCGCAGATCAGCATCTGTCCCAGTCACTGTCTTTTTCACTGGCTGAGGTTCTTTATCATCCTGTCCAGAAGAAGATGCAGCCTATTAATGTCATCACATAATTGTCTTCCCTAGGCTCATCTGGTATTTTTTCTTTCCCATGTCCCATATTTACTCCCACATGACTTTCCAGTTACTGCTTCTTGGCCAACCCAGCCTTGGGAACTATACCTTCTGCTGGGTGGGTTTGTTTGGAATCTTGACATAAGAAAATCCTTCACCACAACCTGTAGGATCTGCCACACCAGTCACTTCCAGGAGGCACTTGCCCTTCATAGCAGCAATGAAGGCTCGTGTAGTGTTCCATGGAGCTGTGCGCACCTGCCAGCAAGGACAGAAACAATCACAATCCTGCTACCATCGAGAAGAATTCCAAGATTTACATTTTGGATTCTTCCAGTCACACTGAGAACTTTTCAACTGACATAATGAGGGTGAATTCCACTTGTTGATGCTTCAGCTGCCCTGATAAAACTTCAATGAATAACAGAAGTGCCAGATAACTCACAAAAGGCATTTAAGGTAAAAAATGCCTAGTCCTGAAAGGACCTGGCAAGAAGGATCCCCAAAGACAGGTACAAGCTGGCAGCAAAGCTCCCAGGAAAGTTGCAAGAATATTTGATGTACTGAATCCTACATTAAATATGCCCTTTAAATACAAAGACCTCATTTCTCTCCTGTCGTGCAGGTTTATATATTGGTGTGCACGCTTATGCATCATTATGATGGTACCTCATCATCAATCTTCATTTGGAAATCCTCTTCATTCTCTTCTTCGGGTGCAAAGAAGGATTTCTCCCCATAACCTGCATCCTGCAGAGAAATATTAGGGAAAAAATGAGAACCTTACAAAAGTTACTGGAGAAAGAACTAGACGTGTCTCTGCAGACTTATGCTGAACAAGCACACTTCCAGAGATTGCAAGATTCACTCTGACCCATAGGATCACAGATGTCAAACTGCCCAGTGTTTTGACAAATTCCATAACTAAATACTGCACTCAACTTCAAAAACATAGTCAGTCTCTCTCCAAGCCACATGCTGGTTACTTTCTCCTGCAGAGCTCCAGGTAGAAACACAAACACTTTCTTGTACCCTTTGCTACCTTTGAGTATAGCTAGTTCAGTATCTAGATTATAGGTGATAAGATTAAGTCTCTCTCTCTCTCTTTAAGAGCTTATCTCTCTTTGTATGCAGCAGAAAACTGAGTAAGTTGCACAACAGTCAGGGCCCTACTTTATAGCAAAACGAGTTTTAGGCAGAAGGTGTTACCTAGGCTCACCCTTCACAGAACTACTTGTCACTAATTTGCCTCAGAGCCTACCAGGACTTTACCTTCAGTCGCTGCTCAGCCGCGATCATGCTGTAATAGGCACAGCACTGCTCTGGGGACACCATTGCTCTGATCTCCTCCTCTGTTGGCAACCTGAAATCTGGCTTTAGAACCCACCAATTCGAGTCCATCCCTGAAAAATGCACAGATCAAACACTGAGTAGTTTCCCACACATGCTGGATGCCATTGTGATCCTAACTGCATGTCAAGATTTAGTACCTGGCTGCAATGCTGGCAAAGGGAACAAGTATGACAAATCTGTGACAAGTGTTTTTTTATTCTGTATTTGTCTAAATCAATGCCCTCTAAACTCAGCAACTGTTATATATGCAAATTCTCATACATTTATACTCATTCAATGTATAAACTACATTCCAAAAGTATTTAATCCAACTTTCACTTCCTCACCTCCAACTACTTTACCTCGTGGCTGGCCTAAAAAGCTTTGTATTACCATCTGTTTAACATTCTGAATATTCCAAAATCATAAATGTCAGGCTCCCAGAGGACTGTTAGACTCAAAGATGGGACAAGGTGCTACTTGCATGTATTTGCTTGCAAAACACAACACAACCCCACAGAGGGAATGGAATGTGTATGTATTGGTGCTGCACATTGTTACTTTACAAGTAAATCATTACCCAAAGGGTTAATAAAATACATCTAAAGAGTAGTCACTTCTCACCATCAGGCATACTTGTGCCAAAAAAGGGGCACATTTATAAAAACGGAACAAAAAACCAAAACCTACAGATTACATTTCAGTTCTTCAAGTGTTAAAAATGGTTTATCAGGAAATATTCCCTCCTTCTGCTCTGTTTGCAGCTCCCAGAGCAGCACAGAGTGGCAGACTGCCCAGCAAACTGTCAATACCTGTGCGTTTGAAGTCAGCACAAAGCTTCAGCCGCTTTCGGATGCTGCTCTCGGAGTGGGAGGGAAAGGCCTTCTTGATATCCTCCATGCGAATTCTCCGAGGTCGATCTCTGCTTTTCCAGAAGAGGCGATAGATAAAAACCTACAAAACAAGACTCATCTGTGATGTCTCAAGAAAGAGTACAACAAACCTACACAGACAGTATGTACAATCGTGTTTCTAGTGACTGCTTTTCAGACTTCCTACTTAAACCCCATTGTTTCTTACAAATTTATTTAGTAAAGTTTCCCAGGACCTAGGAAATCAACAAAGACCTATGAAGCAGCTCTAATTCTGTGCTGTATAGTAGGACTGTGATAAGATTCTTGAACTGTCTCTTAGTAAAACCCATATAACTGTTGTTCCATACAGCACAACCACTTCAGAGTTCATGCTAACTTCTTCAGTTTCTAACACTTTCATACAATCTTCTAACAGAATCACAGCACCAGTTAGGTTGAAAGGGACCAGTGGGTCATCTTGTCCAACCTCCCTGCTCAAGCAGGGCCACACTAGAGCAGGAATAACCATTTATTTTGGTCAATGAAAAGCCTCTATCAAATATTTATGAGACAGGATGCAATTAAACAGAAGCAGCATGTTATAAATCATTGGTTACATGACCACCAAAATGGCCTGTGTGGTTAACATCCAGCTCTTGCAGTGCTCTCACCTCATAACAAACCAACCAAACAAAAGGGAGCCATAGCAGGGCAATGAATTTCTCAAATCATGACTGTCCAACTGAGGTTTATGCCTAATCCTGTGTGCCTCCTCCAAAAACCCCTCAGATCCCCAAATTGTCTCTTACCACTTACCTGCAGAAAATCTCTGATGTGTGTGTTAGCTCGTTTAGAGTTGGGACCAGGTACTTCATACAGTGGGCACTCCTGACCAACCACAAAGATATCCACTAATTCTCGAACGTAATAGCCTTGTCGTGTCCGGATGATCAGAAAATCTGTTTCAGGCATCTTGTGTAAATAGATAGGGGCCCGGAAAAGATTGTTCTCAAATGCCTATTAAGAGAAACAAATCTGTAACTTAATCTACAAAACAGATCTTAAAAAAGTCCCAAACAACCCAAGGTTCACTCCAATGGTACATCATCATTTATGTCACAATCCATGCAGATGTGCACTCAGAACACTTCTTGCTTAGAGACTATGCTAAGGATGAAGAACAAAAGTATAAGGAAACCTATAACAAATGCAGAAAGACTTTGAAAGGCTTTATAAACTGACCTTTAAGGAGGTACTTTCAAAAAAGGACAGGAAGAACACATATGCAGAACACTATAACCACTGAGACCAGTCCAGGACACACACACAGTCTGGGCATGGGAGAAGGCAGTAGAGTAAAGACTGAAGACTAGTCAGGAAAGGACTCACCAGAAAAGCAGAGATCAGCAGAGCTGAGCATTTAAAGGTATGGTAGTTTCAACCAGCACCAAGGAGGCACTAGACTGAGGAGAACTAGAAAGACCATCCTCTTCTGTACAGGGTTTTCTCCACCCACAGGGCCTTCACAAGCCTCACTCACTGCTACCCTCCCACACTCCTCCACACTGCAAAGCTTTCCCTCACATGGCCCCATCCCCACTTCAAGCCTTCCAGAAGTCCAGTGTCATCCATGATGAAGTCCTCTTAGGCTTGAACAATTAGCATTGTTAGTTCTGTGATGAATCTCTAGTATCAACTTTTACCTTACTTTCTTCCTGTGGTACAGCACGGACAGAACTACTGCTGCAAGAGCAGCCACCATTAACTGAAATCCATTCATGTTTACATTTATGAATTTTGTAGCCAGGTGGTCCTTAAAACATTCTCAATTCCTCTCCCCATCTCGAATGCATGTATTTTAACAATAGAGAGAGGCTCATAAAAGCAGAAGTCTACACAACCGACTAGTAACTGGCACCCCACAGACAACTAGTAGTGCAATTCTCAGGAAGTACATATAAGACTTCACTCACAGATCCTGGACCATGATAAATTTTCTATCCCCTCCAACATCTATTTACTGAGCTTCCCAACATTCAATCAGCTTTGGCCTTCTATTCAGTCCTCTCTAACAGTATTTCTAATACCATTACTAAGTAAACCATTAAAGATTCACTTGCTGCAATCCCTATCATTCCTACAAATTTTTAAATAACGTACAACAGAGATTGAAAAAAGAAAGCTAAGAACTGAATTATTATCAATAAGCAAAGAGACAAAGGAAATGAAATCTCTTTTTTTTCAAAGTTGAGCATTATTTGTGATTGAACAAATAGGGCATGGGATGGACAGGCACTCTGCCTATTACTCCACATTCAACTTATCTGTATTTTCATACTTGCTTTTCTCACCTGTAGCAACTGGCCTGGATGCAGAGAACCCAGGAAAGGAGAAGTGTGACAATAAACAGTCTCTCCATATTTACAGTCTGGAGCTCCTGGGTCTTTCCCAGGTTTCTGCAACATGCAATGAAGGTGCAGTTAGCACTCGGTGAGAGGCAGGGGAAAATCACTGTACAACAGCAAAATCTGCATACTCACCCTTTTGTAGTAATTTTTGATCTTGGTTGCCATGCCAACCTGCATCATTAGTGGGGCATTTTCCTCACTGTATTCAGCGAGGATGAGATCTCCATCCTTGCCAGTGAGGTCCTGTGGTGTGCGCATGAAGAACATTTCGCCCCCACCCGAGGCCTGACGTTCCTGCTCTCTCATCTGTGCCAGCAACAGGGCAGTGTTAGGAAAACAGCACATCACAGTATTGTAGTATGTTAAGGGGTTGGAATGGACCTTAGAGATCATCTGGCCCCAACCCCCTGCCCTGGGCAGGGACACCTCCCACCAGAACAGGTTGCTCCAGACTCCATCCAACCTGGCTTTGAACACTGCCAGGGTTGGGGCAGCCACAGCCTCCCTAGGCAACCTGTGCCAGTGTCTCAACACCCTCACACAGGAAAAAACTTCTTCCTAACACCTCATCTAAATTTCCCCTCTTCCAATTTATCCACTTTACTTCTTGCACTATCACTCCAGTTCCTAACAAAGAGTCCCTCTCCAGCTTCCCTATAGCCCTTCAGATTCTGGAAGGTTGCTATAAGGTCTCCACACAACCTTCTCTTCTCCAGGCAAACATCAAACACATCTGCTGTGCACATGGAGCCACAGCACATGTCAGAGACAAATAACTGTACCTTGGCTTTCTTTTTGATGTGCTTCAGCAGAGGTTGCACAGCATGAGGCCCTGGCTGGGACAGGGCACCAAAGGAGTATTTCTTCAGGGGAGGTCGATGGAACTGTCGGAGCTTCATAGGACCCATGTGGGTGGGGAAGAATGGCTGGCGCAGCTCCACTGCTGGGATAGAGTGCTAATACAGGAACAAAATCTGTGTTAAGGGTGACATGCATCACCTCAAAACCAAGATCATCCTCCTATGCTGTTAAATCTTAGAAGCCAGCAGTATCTTCAGGTCTGCCTGCAGTAACACTGGTGCAGTGAAATTCACTTGTCATCAGACACGTTGCCTTTTTGACAGAAAGTGCTTAGTTCCATATAAAGATCTTTCCTTTCTGTACAGTGATGACTTTAATTTTACTATTTCAAATGCTATCTAATGAGAGGCTTTTTTATTAGCAAGGAAGTACATGCAAAGCCATTTATCCCTACCAGTGGGAAAGAAGTGCACTTGGAATTACATACAGTTCTCCCATTACAGAAGAGGCTAGAGTCAGATGAGGTTTGAGAAGTCACTGAACACCGCAATGAAGGAATTAAAGAATACCACCTCCTCAGCCAGGGCTAGTGAGTGATTCAAACTCACCAATATCTAAATAATTTTTGTAATACCCAATACTAGTAGCAAAAGTACAGCCTCACCCCTGGACTATCTGCACCCCTTTTCCCCCTCCCATTATTGCTTCAGGACAAGCACTACAGAAAGAGACACCAAACAAAAGCACAGCAAGTAGGACACAGCACCCAAACCTCAGTTTGATGGGGCAATCAAGAGAAGTTAATTCAAACCCCTAACTTTAACTGAACAAGATTAAAGTATCCCTTGTGAACGCTTAACCGATCTGCCGTAATCTAAATTCTGTTTCTCTAAAAATCCAAAATGATAAGCTCTGCTAGAAACCACCTAGCAAAATGCTCCAGCTCTCTCTCACTCCACAGTGAACACTACTGTGAGTACCTGAATGATGTTGCCTCCAAAGGTTCCTCGAAGTCCCTGCTGTTTGGGGTAGTAAAACTCATCATTTGAAAGGTTCCAGGGATCCTTCACCTCTGGCTGAGACATGTTCTAATTTAATTTTAAACAAAGAGAGAGAGGTGTCAAAAACCCAAAAACACGCCAAAAAACCCACACACACACATTTAAAAAAAGAAAGTCACTCCTTCCTCATTAGTCTGAACTACTAGCTAAAGCTTATGCTGACCTGCTGTGGTTCTTCCTTGATGACACCTGTTTTTCCCAACAGGATTCGACTCTTCTTTAGAGAAGATTCTTTCTTGTTCTCCTTGGATGGAGAGTTCAAAGTCATTTCTTCCTTTTCATCAGGAATTTCTAAAAACACAAGATTCACACTGTAGGGCACTCATCCTGGAGCTCCCTTTTCTGCACCACAGCCTCCTACCATTAGAGCTGCAGCTTGATTCAGACATTTTACCCTTTTTGTTCAGTTTCTGGGGTGTCTGTCCTCCTTCTACACTCCTCCCCCTTTTCCTCCATACACTTTAATATGAAACGAGCTCAACAAACACAGAAAAACTCTATGCTGAAATCTCTCCCTTGCCTTCCTCAGTAGAGAGTAGACTGCAATGAGACGAGGGTGACTGTGGGGACTGCTTGGGGTATCCACTGCTCAACTCAAAATCACTAATAATCTAACTGATGAATGAACAAGAAACAGCATCTGCTCTGCCAAAGCACTTCTCAAGAGTGGAGAGTCAATGTGACAAGAGTGTCAGCACAGACAAGGCACTTTTGCCAGCCAAGAGTGACAAGTGTTTCCCAGATACATGTATGAATAAGCCTTTTCTTCCCCACACATACACAACTTGAAAGTAAGTCTAAATCCAAAGACAATATGGACCTGAACCCAGAAGGGATCCCTGAAAAAATTCCAGGAAAGTAGTATGAATTTGAGACATTAGCAATTTGTGAAGCATGGATTCTCCACATAAGATTTTCACATGAGAAGCAGGGCCCAGTGACATGGGCTTGGTAAATGCTATTATTAACTCTGTGCATAGATCTGTTGTCACTCTATATAAAATAACAATGGGTTCATCTGTGTTACTATTTATACAAATATCTGCAATTCTGTGGTGCATTTCAGTCTTGGAACAAAAATACTGTGAATCTGTTTGTCTTTACTTTATTAGGCTCCAATTAAGACTGATTTTCAGGGTTGTTTACTAATACCAAAACATTTCCAATCAATCCATACTGAAATTCTTAGAACTAACCCCTTTTCTTGAGAAAGAAAATGCAATCCAGTAAGATATGCCGAACCTTAAATTACACAAAGTTGCTCGAAGATTACTAACATACGTATCTAAGAGAAAGTGGTTATTTTATTGGTCCAAATAAGATGTAAATCTCTCCAACTTGTAGCAATATAAGCAGGGAGTACACTCAAATCAAACTCAGGAGCAGCTTGTAGCAGCAACAAAAATGATGACAGACACTACACAAAGTCACTGCTCCCATGTGCCATTAGTGTAGTCCAAAAGAGACATCAGGAATCTGCTGCTTCAGGCTCTGCACACAAGTGATGCTGAGAAAGGCATCAGCTAGTCTGTGGTTTACTTCTCTACCTTCCCTCTTCAACATGCACGCAAGCAAAATTAAGACAGACTTGTAAAACATATCAAGAGTCAGATTTAATTATGTTAAATTTAAGTTTCAGGGCATTCATTTTTACTTTCCTGTTTGGGCTTTCAGTTTGGAAGCTGAAAGTGTATACCACACCATTAAAAGTTATTAGTATGGCTACCTTCTGCTTAGGCCTTTCATTACTTGCAAATTATCTGCAAAAGCCAGAACAAGGAATGGCCATTAGTGTTGCCCCAGTTCATTTATTTCTGTTACAGTGTGATTATAAATCCTTGTTTCCATTTCCCTTTGTCTTTTCCCATTTGAGTGAAATTTCTGGATGCCATAACATACCTAGAATTATGTTTTCATCATTTGGATCTAGTGTTAAGACAGGGGGATCCAAGTAAGTTTCCATTGCCTGATCATCCCAGATGATATTGTCTTCCCAACGACCATATACTAACTCTTCATTGTCAATTGGGAATATGGAGTACCAGGGCTTGTCTTCATCCAGGGAAACTGCAACAATCAAAGTTGAGAGCTTTATACAGAGTCTTTCAGAGCTCATCCCCACATTTTATTCCCTCAACCTTCCCAACCATTCAGGGCTTTCTGATGCAGGACCTCTCAAAGGCAAAAGAAAACTCATCTTGGCAGCGAGGAGGAAGCAGAGCCTCAAGTCCGAGCTTTACCAACACTTCAAAGCTTTTGTTCTATTGAAACACAACCTCCAAGCATGACATAAGATCTCTAAAAGTTTTAGAGCAAACGACTACCCCTTTACCTACACCGTGCTGCCAAGAAATGTCCTTGTTATTACACAGAACACAAGTGTGTGCAGAAACATGTGTCACACACACCTATTCATGGGCCAAAGGTTGATATCCTCATTACCTTGCTGTTCAGGGATCTGCTTTTCTTTGCACTTTGCTATACCCAGGACTCCTGCTACACTGGGTTTCTGTGCTAGTGGAATTGGCGAATTCAGCAAAGAGCCACTGCGGTTCAAACCTAGAGAAGAGGAAAACAAAAGTAAGGTTAGCTTGAGTGGGAGGGTCAGGAGCACTGCAGTGCCTTAAACCAGAACTTGAGTTTCTGGTTCTCTGCATGCAGAGTGATTTCCAGCCTGATGGATCTTACTGCTCATATCCCAGCGAGTGACATGTGCCATTAGTACTGGTAAGACTTACAAAAACACAGTTCACCCACAGCTTGTGGCTAGAGTCTGCACCCTCCTCAAAGTCCTGTATGCATATGCTGCATGACGATGTGTAAGGTGCATTGTTTCTGTATGGTCCTTGTAAAAGTGAGAGGCCCTGAGCAGACAGTTGCCACTGACAGAACGATTGGTCTGATCTCCAGTAATTCTGTCTTAGGTGAAACTGTTAGAGAAAAAGGATGGCCATGCAGACCTCAAGGAATGGTTCTGTGGAGGCAGCTGCTCCCAGGGCACACCAGCACACTGCTGCTCACGTAACCTATGTCACTTCAGCTAATGCTTTTGGAAGTGTGAACGGACCAACCATATTTAACACATTACTGGAGCTTTGGATGGCACTCAAACACAGCAAGCCCAAGCCTGGATAGCTAAGTTACAGCTGTGCTGAAACGAAAATTTTCTATAAAAAAATATATATAGTTATAAAATATATAGATAGTTATAAAAAGCTATCTCCAATTTGCCTACTCAACGTCTCAGTGTCTTGTACTCACAGCTGAACATTAAAGGATTGACACTAGTGCCCAATAAAGATCTGACATTCCCATGAGGCTCTCCTTGCAGAAGCATGATAAGATATAACAAACAGATCACAAACATCCATCCTACACAAGCGATTTCAAATGCATCCCTGTCTAAAAGAAGTCTGAGGCTTGTAAGAATTGTTACTTCCCAGCGAGAAAAAACAGAACACCATTTTTAGCTGAGGAGAAACTTCAGAAGACTTTTACAAAATTCTTCACATTAAAAAAAAGTCAAGAATATTCCATTAGACTATAAAAAGAGGAAATCCTATGGGTAGCATTGCTTGATACCAGTGTAGATGGATCTAGCATCTGATATTCCACATGGAGAGAAGAAAGTTAGAGTTAGTATGGGTTTGTTTGGGATTTTTTAACAGAAGGGACCTACTCTGTTTTTGGAAAGAATTCTGAGCAGAGCTGTGATTTTGCCAAAAAGTATTCCCAGGGAAGAATTACGTTCTATATTCTAGACATGTCATTATACACGTACAATTGTAGCACATGCTGTAGTTGAGCATGTGACAAATCAGCTCAACTACACTGATTACCTTGCTGGGCATTGTATGCAGTGGCATTTCTAGTCATGCTAGATGGCAGCCAGCCTGCCAAACTTGCACGCTGTGTCTTAGTCCCTTTGTGCTTGACATCCTCTCCATTCCAGATGACATCATCCTCCCACTGGAGCTGGGTCACCATAAGGAAGTGCTCATCAGCTAGCAGATCATCCTTCTCCTTCATCAACTCCGCATCCTGGAAGGAAATAATAATGCCCAGAAAACCTGAATTGACTTGATGGTCTCTCCTCCCATGCCTGCAGTGAGAGGACTAGAGGGAATGGCCATAAGCTGAGACAGGGGAGAATCAGACTAAAAATCAGGGAAAATGTTTTCACTGTTAAGAGTGGTCAGGCACTAGAATAGATTGCCCAGGCAGCTGGTGGAGTCACCATCCCTAGAAGTGTTTAACAGAAGTGTTTAAGAGGATATGGGGCTGGAAGATGGGGTTTAGGAGTTACAGTGGAGTGACAAGCTAATGGTTGGACTTGATGATCTTAGAGGTCCCTTCCAGCCTTGATGATTCTATGACTTCATCCTTTCAAGCTGAAGGAGGAAAATCAAGAGTCTCATTTCACATGGTGCACAACACCAGCCCATCACCAAACTCTCATTGTGCAGCAACCCCCAGGGCCACATACATCTCCACACTTTCCCCATAGTTCCCCTCTCACCCCCTCATCTGTGTGGCCTTTAACCTCCTGCTCCTTCTTCTCTTTCAGCTTGAATCCATAGTCGAACCCGCTGCCATCTTCAGGGATGCCCAACATATCATACCAGAGCTGTGCTGGGCCGTAACGCCACTCTGCCACTTTAGGTTTCGTGTCTGTCACCTTGTCTATATCACCAGTTGACTGGGAAAATTTGGATTCCACAGGTGCCATCATGGTAATCTGAAGCACAGCAAAGGAGGGAATGGTTACACTGATGTGTCTATCTAAGTGCCAGTAAGAGGTTTCTTCCTTCCAAGTTTCCCAGCTTATTCTCATAGAAGAAAAGTATTTCTAAGAAGTTCTTTTCCATACTTACTAGCTGCCTCAAGAATGCTCTGCAATTAGACTTCCAAGAACACAGAGATTTCTTCTTGACACAAAGAGGATAAGCTCTCCTATCGATCCTGTACCACGGATGCAGCCTTCTCAGTAAGAAGCAATCACCTGAAGTCACTGACTAGTGTTTGGAGAAGAGTTGCTGCACAGCTGGAATACAAGCCAACTCTGTTCTCCAGTTTTGTTTCGAAAGGAAAGCTGCTTCCTCTAAAGTCGCTGTCCAATCCACTACTACCCTCAGCACTAGCTGGTGCCCCTCTCTAAGTCTCAGATATCCCACCTCATCATCTGAAAGGCACTGCTCAGGAGGGGGAGGAGCAGCAAACTCATACTCCCAAGGAGATTTTCCTTCCACTCCACTCTCAACCACCACTTCACCCTCCTGTATCTGCACTTCTTGTGCCAACTCCCGATGCTTCTTCTTGCGTTTCCTTCGGGCACTTCTCCACACCGACGGAATGTTCTTCCCAGGGCCAAAGAGACGCAGGAAACGCAGCACCTAGGATGGGGAGGAAAAACAGGATCAGGGTTAAAAAAAGACACCATGAAATCCTTGTCTGTCCTGCCCTCACCTTAAAAACAGTACTGAAGGAGAACCCTCTGAAATTCAGAAGCTTGGCCTGTGCTACAATCCCAAATCCAATGCAATCAACCACCTCTTGGTTATACTTGAAAGGAAAAGGTTTCTGACCCATCTGTTTGATGGATCTTTCTTTGTCAAAAGGATTTATTCTTAGTTTCAGACACAAGGAAACTCAGAGGGAAGAAAGACTGCCTTTACATATTGGGCATGTGGTTAGCACATGCCCAATATGTATGCCTTTACATATTGGGCATGTGGTTAGACACCACCTGCAAGAATTATTTTCATTTTGAACAACCCACAATCATCACAAAGATAGACAGAGGTTGAAGAATAGTTGATAAAAGTATTAGCAAGAGACAAGCTGAAAGAGTTATATAAAATAGGTATTTCTTAAGCAAATCAATAATAACTGATAACACAGTTCAGAAAGAATTCACTTATTTTTATTTCCATCATAATGTAGCTCCCCCTTACTGCACACCTCCAAAACCTGCACTAATGGCAACGACAAACTTTCTGTTCCTTCTGTGGTTGTGTCTGATGGGTTTAAGCACTTAGATATTTTTTCTACTAAGCACACTTGTAAAGAGGGAAAGCATTATTCCCAAATTAACTGGCATACTTAGGAAACAGAAATTACAGCCAAAGATTTGTAACGAGACATCCTATTAATGTTCCCTGATAATCTGTCACACTGATCCCCAAAGAAACTAATGTGTATATGTCCATCTCTGTCTACATCCAGGTTATCCTTCTTCCCCAAACTCCCCAGATTACTTCTGAACTCTTTGTCCAGTTCCAATGTCCTTTCACCAAGGGCAAAGGTCTCAGATGCAGTTAAGCCACTACACATTTAATGAAACACAAAAGTGCTTCTGCACATGTTGTTTTAAGAGGTTTCCTCCTGAAAAACAACACTACCTCAACAGGCACATCATTCTCATACCAAAACCAATTAGTGCTCATGAACTAATTATGCAAAGTTTGCAAAAGCCAAGAGAGCATTGAGAAGGCAAATTTCTGTGCTAGAGCACTTCTCCTACCTTTCCTCTCCTCCATGCAGATTTAAACCTTTCAAAAGAATTACTGAAATAAATCAACTATATTTGCTAATTGGGAGCATTTAGGAAAGTACTGTACTGAATCTGCTTTGTGTAAAACCCAATCACTCTTTCAACCAACTTGCTACTGAGCTGATTTGTGATCTATACTTAAAACAGTTTTGAGGGACAAGCAAGTAAAGGATACAGATGATAAATTGTTTCAGGAAAAGCACACCAAGTTCAGGACAGCATGAAAGGAGGAGAAACTATTTGGCAGAAAAGCCAGAGAGCAAGACAGATTAGCACTGTTTTTTAATCATCTGGCTAAAGTATCAAATCAACAAGCCTGTACTATGGTCTTACAGAACAGCAAAACTTTCACACCCTGATTTATAGGATGCTTCTTAAGGGGCTCCTGCAAATGGCAGGAAAAGTATTAGATATGAAGCAAACTGGAAACAGCAGCACACAGGAACTAAAGAAAGCATTGAGGGAGCAACAACATCTATGTGACTACTTACTACACATCCTTAATAATGTACAATTCATATTTAAAGGGCTTACATGACAAATATCTCCTTCCATGTATCTCTTACAATACCTTGCCCGGTCGAAATTCTGGGAAGAGCTCTGTAACACTTGGCAACTGTTTGGTAGCATCTCGCTGCATGATTCCTGCAAGAGGAAGTGTGAGTTTGCCTTCCTTGGATTCTGCCTGCCTGGCTTCTTGAGGTCCCATCTCTGACTCAGAATCAGAGCTGCTGCTGAAATCCACCTTGTCAGAGGCAGCAGAGGAAGGAGCAATGATGGAGGGCAAAATGATACCGTCTCCATCTTCAGATACTACAATAGAATAAGCACCTTATAAACAAACAGGTTTCCTCCCTCTCCCCTAGCATAACCCCATAATGCCACATGTACTGTTTATACCAAGTTATGCAAAAACAAAGCCCTTGCAGACGTTTCTGAGTACCATTCTGGCTTAATCTTTCATTTTATCCTAAGCGTTCCAGGTGCATTTCCCAGCCACAACTGAGAGGATGAGACAAAAAAGCAGTTTCATTGTCAGCATTGGTATTTCAACAATCACTGGAAAGATAACATTTCACCCTACATTTCAGACACTCCTGTAACATGACACATGAGGGCAAACACTCACCTTCAGATGCAGTGGCAGCCCGAGTTTTGCTGGTGCCTGGTGCCTGCTGAAGAACTAACTGCTCCACAGCAGTGTTTGCTCCTTCAGACATTCACATTGCCAGAGAGAACAAAGTCCTCACTCACCAGTGGCAACTGCATCCTTTTCATCTTCTTTTTTTCCAGGTACTGGAGGTGGTGGTGGTGGCGGCATCAGCTTGGAATCAATATCTTCACAGTCAGCATCATAATCATCTTCATCCTCATCTAAGCAGGCAGGAGACAAGATTGCATATTAAGCAGACAATAAAGGGAAACCAGGAACCCTTTCCACTTAGACTATCTCAGACATGTCCCAACCTGACAGCAAGGACACTGTTCTCATCTCGTAACTAGATGCAAACTCTCACCAGTCCAGCTTCTCATTCGCAAGATGGAAATTTAAGGAATGGGAAGGAAAAAGATAAACTGACAGAAAGATGACTGAAGCACAAAAACATACGTGTATATATATTCTGCTATCACGTCCTTTTGTTCACGCTTTGCAAAGCAAAAAAAGCTGCCAAAGAAGTCAGAAAAATGTGGTTAAAAGGTCCGAATCACCTTTCTATTGCAATGACCATAATATGTCACCAGAAAGGTTAAGGGGTAAGGCAGCTCTAAGGAATATGCAAGGACTTAGCATTTGCACCAGCAGCTCCTGAAAGAGAAAAGCTGCATGTTTTTGAAAGCCTGTTCGAGACCAGACAGCAAGAACTGGGACCAACAAAAGAGCCAACGTACCTTCTGCAGAAAGTCATTGCAGCATAAAATAATTCAAGTGTAAAACAGGAGAGAGACACCAAGACTGAAGTGACTCTCTGAGAAACCAAAACCATATCTCTGAGTAACTGAGAGGTGCCTGACCTTCTGCATCACCACCTCCCTAACAACACAGGTTACAGAAATACAAGCAGGTATTGGGTATTCTCCAAAGCAAAAGCAGAATCCTCATTTCTCTTCTGAGTATAGTTTAACTCCAGTGAGGAGCCAATTCCTTAAAAATCAGGAAGACAGCAAGCAGTGGCTTCATCCAGGAAACACAGTTATATTGGGTTCTTCAGGCAAGAAGTGAAAAGGCACAATGTCACCCATGTAAGAGGCTGTCAAGGCCCAGTGCCCCAGAACACCTGCTAGAGGTAGAGGTAGAGCTGCACTGCTGACCCCTTACCTGGCCTCCGAGCTGGCTGCAGGCTGCCCATCGCCTGCTTGTACCGGCGGCTCTCGTCCTCTGCCACTTCCGTGATGTCCGAGTAATCCACTGCATCTTCTGTGCTCTTAACCCAGCCTGGGGAGAGCAGAAACCTCGTCACACAACACTGTGCCCTGGTAGATATTACTAAGTGCAGACTTCACTAAGTC
>NW_008688029.1:31373-32499 GCF_000695815.1 Acanthisitta chloris
TTAACATCTCCCACTGGAGTATTGTTCCCCTCATTCTAACCTCTCATAGCTCTGAATTTCCTCTAAAGATTGGTGAGTGACTAACTTTAGCACAAGCAACACCTGTCACTCAGTGAAACTGCTCAACAAGTTCAGAATCAAGATAGGAGTCATTATAATACTGGGTGCTAAACAGGCTTCTTTAATACAGGGACAAACACAGAATAAACTTACATATGAATGAGGAGAGGCAAGGGGCAAAAAAAATTATAAAAAAATAAAGAGTTTAAGTGCAAAATTGACCAGGAGATACTGTCTGGCAAGCAGCAGACAACGCCCTTGACAGAGGCCCTCTGACCACGTAACACCACCATATTTCCTTCAGTCCCGATGACCTGGTAGCATTTCTTTCTCACAGAATCAATCAAGTTGGAAAAGACCTCCAAGATCATCCAGCCCAACCCATGACCTAACACACCGTATCAACTAGACCAGAGCACTAAGTGCCACGTCCAGTCTCTCCTTAAACACCTCCAGGGACGGTGACTCCATCACCTCCCCCAGCAGCCTGTTCCAGTATCCAATCACCCTTGCTGGGAAGAAATTCTTATGTCCAACATAAACCTCCCCTGGCACAGCTTGAGGCTGTGTCCTCTTATCCTGTCACTTGTTACCTGGAAGAAGAGCCTGACCCTACCCGGCCACGATTTCCTGTCAGGCAGTTGTAGAGAACAATAAGGTCACCCGGAGCCTCCTCTTCTCCAGACTAAATAACCGCAGTTCCTTCAGCCTCTTCTCACAGCCCTTGTGCTCCAGCCCCTTCCCCAGCTCCGCTGCCGTTCTCTGGACACACTCCAGCCCCTCCACGTCCTCCTCAGAGCGACGAGCCCAGAGCCGGACACAGCACGGTGTGCCTTTCCCTCCGGCACAAACCCTGACCCTGCAGCCCTCTGTGACCGAACCGCGAGTCCCCGGGCGCCCGACCTTCCTCATCCAGGTGAGCTCCGTCTGCCTCGGGGCTGTCCTCCTCGCTGGCAGTGATCTCCGTGATCAGGTTGCCCAGTCCCAGCACGCCCAGCCCGGCCAGGTGCTTCTTGGATTCCTGGGGAACCACAGGTACGTCGCAGGCGGGAGGGTGCTCCGGCCC
>NW_008688030.1:0-7576 GCF_000695815.1 Acanthisitta chloris
GGGGCAGAAGTGGGGCTTGGAGAGATCCGTGGCCACTGGTTTTTTTGGGGTTTTTTTTTGCATTTTTTTGTTTGTTTGTTTGTTTTGTTTTTTTGCAAGTTGAAAGCTCTTTGTGGTTACTTTGAGAAAGTGTTGAGCTTTATTCTTGCTCATTTTCTTTCTTTTTTTGTTTTTGGAGTTTCCATCCAGCTTCCAATTTGTGCTCCCAAAGATAGAAATGGTTCAGTTGTTTGCTGAGGTAAAATGCTGAGAGCCATTGCTGGTGCTTCATTATACTTGTTTAGAACAGTCTTGTTAGCACGGATGGGGCCCTTAACAAAATGTAGTAGCCCTTGCAAGATTTGGGTTCTATGTTTGTATATAAAATACAAAACCTGGTTCCTGTTTCAATTTACAGGCTGGCTACAGACAGGAAAAATTGCTAGAAAACATGAGCCCTTAGAACTGAGTTGTGTGGAAGACTTGAATATGATTAAGGAAGATGAGACTATATGCAGGGAATCTCAGTGGGATAGTCTGCAGATCAAACAAGCAATAATTACTGCTCCTAGAAACATGAGCATTTAGCTGTTATTGGAAAATTTAACACTAGATCGATCATATCAGTTGAGAACATTATCCTCTCCAGAGGTCAGAGTCCACATAAGCCTGTCATGAATATAAATAAAAATATTCCTAATTAATTCATTGGGTGTTCTGAAGTTCACAGAACGTAAAGATATCTTCTGGAGTAAGACATGAAAAAACTAACTCCTGATCTCAGGGCGATGAGAAAAAGAAATAAATCTGTAGGGGAAGGCACTGCTGCCAAAGATCAGTGAAGTTGCTCTGAAAAACTCAACAGAAAAAATGCCACTTGTGGTCATGAAAGTACAGTTGTAACACTGCCAGTAATAGCATCATTTGCAGGTACCACTAATAAAATTGTAATCATCAAGCACCCAGCACCACCTCAGACACCAAGTTACTGCGGGTCTAGTTTTCATGGTAATAGCCCCCCAATCTCATTAGAAAAGACAAAAGGTTTTAGTAAAGTTAATGCTAGGGTGTGTATGTTACAGATGGATCATCAGAAGTTAAAAAGAGAAAAAACTGAGGAAATGGGTACTGTAATTTAAGATAGTGGAAGAATTTAGCTCTACAGGTTCTGATCCAAATAAAAGCATTTCAAGAAAGGGAAAAATATCTAGGGAAAGCTGTAAGAAGAGGAGTGATTTCAAAAGCAAAGCAACAAGATTTAGATGTTGAATTGGGAAGAATTCTGGGAAAAGGAAGCAAGCAGCCAAGTGTGAGGTCTGCTCAAGAACAGTTGGAAGAGGCAAGAGGTATGACTAGACCAGACGTTTCAAAAATATACGAGAAGAACTTCCAGCAGAGCAAACCTGAAGAGCCTATTCCACACCAGCGTTGCCTGTTGAAAGTGGTTGCAAGGTCTATTGATGAAATAATTGCTTCTCTGCAGTCTACTTCCCCATCTCCTTCAGACAAGATGATCAAAGAACTCCTGGAGAGTGTTCTTGGCCAGAACTACAACATAAAAATGGAAGTAGGTGAACCAGAACAAGAGCAATATTTTTCTCTTGGGTAAATATTAATTTTATAAGAGTTGTATATTTTTTTTCAGCTCCTAAAATGTGTTACAACACAGAAGCCAGACAAAACAAATGGATAAAGACATTAATGTATCACAGAATATTCTTCACTGTTTCTTCTGCCAGATTTTATGTCCCTTAAAAATGAAAATGGGCCAATATCAAAATATATTAAAACTTAAGCTCTTTTGTGATATTATTTTTATTATATTTATAGTTTAATACATATTTTTCTTTATTCTCCTTTCCCTTTTTAAGATGACATATTCCAGTCTGATAGATGAAAGAGTACATTAAATGCATTTGGAATATCATTGGAAGTATTGCTTCTTTTTAGTTGTTTAGCTTGTGAAGTCTTGTAAGACAAATTCATTATTGTCATAGGTAGATCTTGTAAGCAGCTCTAAGAGAGTCCCTTCAGTTAATAACAGAGGGTGCTATCAGTACTATTAGGCATCAGGTAGATGCTAGAGAAAACTTTCCTAGATTTTCACCAGAGGGTTGCCAATTAATTTGTTGACTAGACTAATATCCTAGTACCTGATGCCTCTTTGTCCTTTTTTAGCAAGGCTGCTAGTTTTCTTCCAGCTCCAAGACAGCTGAAGCTTACAGTACCTTACATTCCCTAAATGTGAGATTGACTGTTTCTTGATTAAATACAAAAACTAGAACACAAAAAGCCCACCTGAACCATGTTAATTTATATGTGTAAGCTCATGGGCAGCAATAGTGTGAAATTGCATATCCAATAGATTTATGTCCTCTGGTTTGATTTTCTTCTGAGGGCTATTTTGTGTGGTTTGAGGCATTCACAGTGTCTCCACTTTGTATATTTTGTGGTGTATTTCAATTGATATTGAAACCAGAGAAGACTTTCCTCAGTGTGACACCATTGGGATCATCCCTATTCATTGTCTGACTTGTATTTTAGGAATGCAATAATTTGGGACTGTTTACTTTGGTGGAAATTAGTCATATAAAAATACTTCAGGCAGATGGGAAGAGGGCTAGAGAAGTTCCTGGACCTGGAAAACTGTTTCTTGTTCAACTTACCAGAAAAAATTACTAGTGATCAGTAACATGTGCTGAATTGTGTGGTTTTTATTTAGTCTTTTGTAAACATGTCTTGTGTTCTAGGTGAGATTTTCAAAGTCTGGCCTCTACCAAGTCCTAATATCCAAAACTGAAGAGAACTCATTTTCTGTTGTTTGTAGTGGGAACTGCAGGGCTCTGAGCTTTGAAAATCTGACCTCTGTAATACTGTGATATTTAATTCTTTAATTCTAAAACTTGCATTAATCAGGTTCAAAGTAAAAGGAAAATTTGAACCTGGTGATCACTTTCTGCTCCAGTTGTTTGTTGTTTAATGCTTTGCTTAGGTATGGATACATGGACATTTGTGAGAATGAATGAGACCTTTTATGGTATTTTTTTATTCGAAGGCTTTTGCAGCAGGTGTCTTTTGAACTGAAGTGACCTTATAAATGGGCTGAAGACTCGAGCAATCATTATTATTATTATTATTGTTATGCATGGATTATTTGCTTTAAGCTGAACTTCAAGGCTTGACTTCTCTAATGAAGTAAGAAAGTATTGTCTTTAATGAAAAAAAGAACTGCTAACATGAAAACATGCTTTTAAAATTAATTATGTTTTTCATTTCTTACAGAAAAAAAATGAATTATGTTATCTTGATCTTATTCTTGGTCTTGCATTAATAACTAGTTAGCATTGACAGCTTATGGTATTACTGTGGGGCCTGAGTGCTGTTTTTCCCCCTGCAGCGAAATAGCATTATCTGGGGAATGGAATACCAGCTTGGTGGGACATTAGTACTTAGCTTCCTGTGGTTTGCAGGAAGACAGTTATCAATAATGTTTCCTACCATGTTTTCTCTTAAAAAGTAGAATTTCTATTATAAGAATAATATAATTTCCAATGCCTGGAGTAATTTTGTTGCCTTGAGCCTTGTTGCTGATTCCGAAGTATACTGATTTACTAAATTATATGTTGGATTTAGTATCCATAGGAGGGTGTTTATATTCATCTCAGAAATGCGTTTTCTTGGTGAAGAACCTGCTGCTTCTCTTTAGTTACTTAGATGAGCTTGTGAGGGTGGTAAGTAAATGAACAACATTTTTGTTCTCTAAAAATAGCATCAAATTTGAATACTTCTATTGAACAGGGACTATACAGTGCACTCTGCTAGCAGCAAGCCAACATAAAATCTACTTTAGTTCTTTTAGAAACATCTCTAACTCTTGTCAACTAATCTCAATAATGAGTTCTTGAGGCTTTCACTGTAATGCATTAATACTTTCTCAAAAGTGATTAGATGAAGAAGAATTATTGTTAAAATTCAAGGGATAGACTTGCAGTTCTTTATAAGCAAATACAAACCCTTTTGCTCATAACATTACGGTATTTCACTTACTTGCTCTATATGTTCTTTATATTTCAGCTGACATGACAATTATGCAACAGGTCATAAACTCATTTATGATTTTTTTTAGGACACTTAATGAAAATATTTCATTTTTCCTCATTTTGGTGCTAGCAGATATATTCTAAGCAGTATGGAAATGAGCAAGAGACTTCAATTTATTTTACTAAGTTCTCTTCAAGTGGTGAAACCCCTAACTCTTCTTATTGGCTTTCTTATTTACTGCTTACAGTTGACTTATGGAATGTTCTTCTCACAGTCTTCGCATCTGTTAAAATGTACCAAAATCAAGACCATGATGCTTTTTATTATGAGTTTGCTATTACATTATTAACTCAGGATTCACATGATGTTGACTATACTCAATAAGGTTAATCATGGCAAAGGCTGTGGCATTTTCTGCCACTTGATGAAGGGAGCTGCTCAGTCTTCAGGGGTGGACACTACCACTCCTGGATACATGAAGATTTTATTTTTTTTTCTGGAACAGTTAACTCACATTACTTTAGATTGTTTTTTTAAAAACGTTTTATTTTCATGAAGTTACATGAAACTCCCTAGGACATAGGGACAGATGTTGACTGGATGATTTACCTATATGGACTTCGAAATCTGTTTACTTTTTTCAAAGTAACTAGTGCAGTTTGATGTATTTTATCACCAGTCGCTTTCCAGTTCCTTATGATCATTAGATCCCCATAATTTATGCTTGTCTTAAAAGTGCTACAGGTTTATGGAGCAAGGACTATCATTTTACACTGGAGTCTAACCAAATTGGAGATTAATCCTCATTAGGTCAGTAAACTGCTGTTATAATATGAGAACCAATTCGTTTTAATCCGATAGATTGTAATCTCCCAGAGTTTCAGGCTTTGTCAAAGGGGTGCAGGGTCATGAGCTATGTCTGTGTATAAATTATTCAGCATGTTAAAATTAGGTTCTAAAATATTTGTATGTTCACACATCTAAATTGAGTTAGTTTTGTCATTTATTGGGGTCTGTTCTGCTCTTTTCTTGTCAAAAGAGAGAGGAAACTAATTCATTTTAATAGCATGTAACTATCAAATAAGGACTCAAAGATATACCAGATAAAAATATTTAAGTAAGATATATTTAGAGGTAGCTATTAAAAAAACCCCCACAATAAAAACCAAACACAAACAATAGAAACAAAACCTTAGTTTTCTGTCTATCAGGACTCATAATGAGTCTTTTCATCTAAACAGGATTCCACAGACATACTGAACTGACTGAAAATATTTAAATGGTTTAGAATGAATTATCAAGGTGCTTGGGTACCTAAATAGTTTCTATACATCTGGGAGGAAGGCTATGTCTAATAAAGCTGATTTTTAAAGGCACAGTAGAAGTTTCCATCATGAGGTTAAAATACCAGTACAGGAAACAACTTCCTCAAGAATAAGCAGAACACTAAAGAACAGATTCCCACAGGAATTAAGTGTTGCCACAGTTCTCAACACTTTTATTTCCCAGAGTTATACCACACCTTTTTGGCCTTGTTTTTGCTAATACAAACACACAGCCTGTAGTACATATATAGACAGTACACATCATTTTATTAAAATAACACAATAGCATTGTGCCTGCGATTCACCCATGGAGAGTGGACAAAAGAAAAAACACCACACCCAGCAAAGGAAAGCAATCACATACCATGTACAGGTGTTGAAAATGAAATGAAGATAATATTTGCTCATATAATTCTGTTGGTTTTGACAGAGCAGGAAAATTAATATGTAAAATTTACATATTATGCAATAGTTTAGAAATGTAAGTTGGTCCACTGTGGCTGAGTGAAGGGCTTTGTGAAAATTTCTCTTTGACTCCATGAATTGTGTAATAAATTGCATAGAGAAAGAATCACTGTTGGCTTAAATGAACTGCAATAATTAACAGTGCATGATAATCACTGTGCTTGAAAACATCTTCATGTTGCAAAGAAGAGAAAGGTTGTTTGGTACAGTTTGAGAGGACAATCTGAATCTGTTTCTTCTAGTCTGAGTTTTCACTCCATTCCTCTATTTTAATTCCTTGCTTTTAGGGTGAGGAAAAAATATGTAATATGAATTGCTTTTTTTCTTAAGCTGTCTTTTCTGTCAAAGGTAGATAAATTACTAAGGCTTTGGTTAAAAGCAAAATGTCAACATGCACAACATGTACATGCAAGGCCATAGCTTTTTATTGCATTCTAGTGTACGTTTTGGGGGTAATGTAAGCATTTATCACTTTATGTTGGCCTACAGACTCCTATTTTTCCTTTTACTTTTCTAACATGCAAGAAAAATATATTACAGCCCAGAACACACTTCTTATATGTTATTAAAGTTAAATGCAAAAAACACTAGACCTTAAAAATAAATCCATATTTTTAGGTTGCTAGGTGGACAATACACTCAGTAGAAAAAGAATTCTACTGTGTGGAAGATTCTTACATGAAAAAAGCAAGTGGGCATTTGTAGTGGCAGCAAAGGATGACCTGACAGATTGTTTCTAATACAACTGATAGCTTTACTGTATTCTTGCATCAGCTTGTGCCTCTGAAATACTTTCACCAGAAATATTTAACATTTATGTAGCAGTTTTAGCAAACAGTACCCTAAAATGAAATGTAGTTTAGATGTGAAACTTTGTTACTGTTATCTTTAAAACTTGACTCCTCAAGCCAGTGTATGGCACAAAGGGTAAAGTACATGTGTGCTTAGTTATGTACATGTATGCTAACCAGGTGCTTAGAAGCCACACTCTCTTTAAAATTACTGTCTCTTTTGAGAGTTGTTGCTGCATTTTAATTCCATTTTAATTCTGCTTTTTTGTTTGTTTGTGCTTGGTTTTTGTTTTTTATGGATATCCTGTGACCAAAAGGGGAATTGTCGAACCATTCCTCACAGACAAGAAAGGATAGTATGTCTGGGAACTAAAAACAACTTCAAATTTTGTAATTGCTTTCCTGCTAGAGGAAGAATTTTTCTTCCATGGAGAAAATGATTAACTGAAAATTGCACTCAGCTTGTAAATGTCTCTACTATAAGCAGTTCCATGGAGAAGTTATGTATAATAAAGAGTTAAGTATGTGTGTAAATGTTTGCAAAAGATGAGTCTAAGATCATTTGTCTCTGAATGCACTTGTTGCTTTTGAACTAATTTGTGTAATGAAGACTCAAACTTTAATCTATGCATATATGTGGTTTTGATGTTTTGTTCTCTAAGGTAGTAGTATAATTTTTTTTTAGTATTCTTTGACACTAGTTTTCTTCTCTTGCTTATACAACAGGCACAAATTCAACATGAGGAAATAAAAAATGAATCTCAAGTCCTGCCAAGTTTTCACCGAGTAAGCTTGGTAACATTCTGAATTATCTAGGAATGTTAAAATATGAGTTAATAGTGCTTCTATTTGCTTGCAGAGTTGTTAAGATAGGTAGTTCATATTTTAAACTGATAAAACTGGAAAGGAAATTAAACAGTCCTTGAAAATGTTTTGGTACTTAGTAAATCACAAGTATAGCTTTATTCTCTCTCT
>NW_008688030.1:7596-43261 GCF_000695815.1 Acanthisitta chloris
TGTATGGGGTTCGATTCTACAACTTCTGAATATAAAGAATTTTGCTTTTATTAAGTAGCATGTTGATTAGGGAAATGAAATCATAAGACATCTATCTATATTCATATATATTAGTGCCCATCATTCTATCGCTTTTGTTCAAACTGGTTTTAAAATTCAAATATTTAAACTTAGATATGTTTGGGGAATTGCTTTATGTTTAGAAGCATTACTGGTGATATAGATTCTGTAGATATAGATTTCTGATATATGTTTCTTCTTACACTTTGCATTTATTTTGCTTACCGGTGCAATCTGTAAAAGAAACAGACTAGACCTTTGATAAGAAACGTCTATCAATATTATTTAATATTAATCATTACAGGTCCTTTTCCTATTACTATGTTTATTTTTGGAAATCTAATTATCTGTTGAGGAAATATTTGACTTCAGATAAAATTGATACAATATTCTAGGTGTTTCATGGATGTTGAGAGAATAATTGCATATAATAAATACTGGTCTGAATTACCTGTCAGGGAGAGCAATATGTCTTTTAAAAAATTTGTACAAAATTCATCTCTTACACCAATTTTCCCCCCCTTTCCCTCAGAAGTTCAGAAAGAATCTCAAGTAGTAGAAAATAAATCTTGGCCTAAAGATGAGCTGTTAAGATGTAATAAGCAGGTGGAGCAGGTAAGCAGGTTTAGTTTTATTGTATAGTATTAATAGATATTATTAATAGATAGTATTAATTTTCCCATGCTTAAGGTTTTGATGCTTTATAGTATGCAGAGATCTGCAAACTGTTTCCTTACCACCTGTTCTTCAAAAGATGATTTTCTATAAAATGAGTCTTTATACTGGTCTTGCAGCTTAAGGTTGGAGGAAAAAACAAATTAAGGTTCATTCGGTCAGACGTTGGGTTAGGCTTTTCTTTATGAGATTGGAAAGAAGATTACAAATGAAGCAATGTATAAATAGAATCCTAATCTACATTTAATAAGTGGATCCCTTCCTGGAAAACAGTTTAATGCTCAATATCCCTTTAGTTATGTGATATTTTACATGTGACAAAAGATGTCATTAGGATATCGACTCTATAAAGCAGATTTTTTAGTAGAGAACACTTATCAGGTTTATAGAGACAGTACCACAGAGGACAAATTTGTTGCCAAGAGTGCATAATGTCTTTTCCCATATGTTGTCAGTTTCTAGCATTCTGGCATTTCAGGGCTCTAACCAGATACTAAAATAAAACCCTAACCTGGTTCCTTCTGCAGTTTTGATGTAAATGATCACTTTGCTTTAAAATTATTATATATGCTTTAAAAGCTTTATATATGCTCATTGTGAAACAGAATAACACTATTTATTATGTTCACAATGATACGAGAAGGATAACCAAGAATGGGATATGTTTCCACTAGGCAGTGCTATGTGCAGAGGTACTAAATAGTCTTAGCCTAAACTCATGTAAGAGTTGAACATAAGGTTGGATACCTTACATGAGAAGGCAGATACAGGTGTTGAAAAGAAAGAGATGAAGAGATCAAAATGAAAAGAGGGTAGGACACATGGAGAATGCTTTTTGATGGCCCAATATTTGTATGTTGTTTCAAGGTCTAGTTATCATTAGGCAGAGGTCTAGTCAAAATGAGGAGCCTTCTGAATGTCTAAGGGTCTTGCTTCTGTTGCTTCTTTAGCTCCTCCCACTGACTGTAGTTTGGCACTGATTGTGCATCTTCAAGCTGCATGGAGAAAGGGATAGAGGTAGGCACGTGCCTAGAATTCCAGAGCATTAGCAGCCAACTTTCCTTTTAGGACAGCCAAGAAACAAATATACACACAGTTTATTCTGAAGAGTTAAGGGGAGCTCTGGGAATGAGTTGCAGCAGATGACAGAAATTCCCCATCAGTCCTGGCACTGCATTCTGCAATGGGACTACAGTAGACATGAAGTAGAGTTCTAAGTGGCCTGGTGATACTGGCCTGAGCAGTTCCAGTTGGCAGGCATTCTTGTACAGATAAAGTATTAATATTTCCTAGCAACTTTTGTGGTAGCAAAGAAAATGAGTGAAAATGAAATAATATTACCTTTTAAAGATTTTGCTAAATTAGAGTAAATATTAAATTTTGAAATTGTCCTTTCAATATTTGGTTGTTTATAGGTCAGAAATATTTCCAGTCCTTCAGTAACTGAAATCTCATTTGCCATCTGTAGTTGGTTATAATGTTTTATGTAATTAAGTTTAATTATAGACTCATTCAGTTTTGAAAAAACCCTCTATGATCATCGTGCTCAACCATTAACATAATACTGCTAAGTCCTCCACTAAGCAATGTCTCTAAGTGCGACCTCTACTAGTCTTTTAAACACCTCCAGGGATGATGACTCCACCCTGGCAGCCTGTTCCAAAGATTGACAACTCTTTCTGTGGAGACATTTTTCCTAATATCCAATCTAAACCTCCCCTGGTGCAACTTGAGGCCTTTTCCTTTTGTCCTAATGCTTGTTACTTGGGAGAAGAGACTGACCCCCACCCTACTACAACCTCCCTTCAGGTAGTTTTAGAGAGCAATAAGGTCTCCCCTCAGTCCCCATTTACCCCAGCTCCCTCAGTCACTCCTCATGAGGCTTGTGCTCCAGACCCTTCATCAGCTCTGCTGCCCTACTCTGGACTCACTCCAGCACCTCAATGTCTTTCAAGTACTGAGGGGCCCAAAACTGAACACAGTACTCAAGGTGCAGCCTCACCAGTGCCAAGTACAAGGGGTTGATCCCTTCCCTAGTCCTGCTGGCCACACTATTTCTGATACAAACCAGGATGCCACTGGCCTTCTCAGCCCCCTGGGCACACTGCTGGTTCATGTTCAGCTGACTGTTGACCAGCACCCTCAGGTCCTTTTCTGTTGGGCAGCTTTCCAGCCATTCTTCCCCAAGCTATTAGCATTGCATAGGGTTATTGTGACCCAAGTGCAGAACCTAGCAACTGCCTTGTTGAACCTCATACAATGGGAAATGATGTAAAAAATTTGCTAAAATCTAGGTACAGCATCCACAGACTTCCCCTCATCCACCAATCAGGTCATCTTGTCATAGAAGGAGATTTGGTTAGTTGAACAGAACTTGCCTTTCCTAAACCCATGATGGCTAGGCCTGATCCCTTGGTTGTTCTGAACACGCCACATGATAGCACTCAAGGTGTTTTGCACCATGACCCTGGACACTGAGGCCAGGCTGACAGACCTGTAGGTCCCTGGATCCTCTATCTGTCCATTCTTGTAGGTAAGCATCATATTTACTAGCTTCCAGTCAACTGGGACCTTCCCAGTTAGCCAGAACTGCTGGTAAATGATTGTAAGTGGCCTGGTGAGCACTTCTGACAGTTCCCTCAGTACCTTTGGGTAGATTTCATCTGGTCCCATTGATTTGTTTGTGTTTAAGTAGTGTAGCAGGCCACTGATCTTCTCCCCTGCTCCTGGCCCCTGTCTTCCAGCTCAGGGGGTTGGGTACCTAAAGAGCAACTGGTCTTACTGTTAAAGAGAGACATTATGTAATGTAAAGAGATGTTAAAATGTTAAAGAGAGACATTATGTAAAGGAGACATTAAAAATGATGTTTGTAGGTAGGTTTAAGAGTATACTCTGCAACATCACTTATCTGTTGGTTACTAAACTAAATATACTAAACAATACACAGTACAATGTTACTGATGGCAATTTTTATAATATTAAAGAATATAGTAAGACTGATGATTATTTTAGGCAGTATTAAATATGTTAGGCAGCTTGTTACCTCTTTAAGGCATTGGTGGTATTGTTGCAACAACACTCAGTGCATATTCAGTGATCTTACAAGAGAAAGTAATTTGCAAGATTAGCACCTGAAAAGATAACATATATTTGGTTCTATTTAACACAAGTACTGCATAATTGAAATATATTATTGAACATGCATGCTTTCACTTTTACACACAAAAAAATTAATGGAGACAAAATTTTAGAAAAAAAGGACAAGTGGTTTTAAAAACTCATCTGTATTAGCTAAATGTTCCAACACATCCTTCGCAGAACTATTTTTTATATACAGTAATGGTAGCATACTATACATTAGTATTTCTATTGAACGCTATTCATTGTCAATTTTTGTAGTATCTTATTTTTGAAATTATTTTGCTTTGCTTACTGGGCTGCAGGGCCCATGCAATTTCAAGATAAATTGATTGATTTTGTAGATGAACTTGCAAATTTGGTTATACACAAAGCAGTGAGATGAGAAAATGCAGATATTTACCTTAGTTATTGTAATTTTATGTTACATCTGTAACTGAATTACATAAATATTTTGATTAAAAAGTCATGTGTTAATTAACTGGTATTTCTACAAAGAAAATGAAATAAAATATGAGGTTATAAATTTAAGATGTCCATCTAAGAGTAAGTGTGTTGCGTCGTGTTCTCTGATTTTAGGTTTAAAGGAATTCCCTCTGCTTAGTATAGTCTCCATTATTCATTAACAAGAGTATGTTGAAGTCCTTCTCCATGATGTGTTTCACTGAACAGGGGAGATCACAGAACTTTGACTTATGATTTTAAAATAGCAGCTGCTGTAATTTTGGACGTTTTTATTATCCATTGGTGTCTAAGATATCAGCAATTGCTGTTGAGTATCTTCTGTCTCTTTGGATATCACTTGCATGGCATTTTCTTTCCACTTATTTGATTATCTGGGCATTCCAAATGCTGGGAATGGCAATGCATCCAATCAGATTACTTTTTTCCTTTAAATTGGACGAGAGATCATGACAGAAACATTTACCTGACATTCAAAAGCAAAAATTATAATCTTATCTTTTGTTCATCATGATACATCTTCAGGTAGATAAATTGCTTTCAAGCTTTTCTGTATTCTTTAGTTTTGTTAGTTAATTTTCTCTGATAAATATCAAATATATGACTTTGCTCCTTCATATTTTTTCATGTATGTGCTGATATAAAAGTGATGTTGGTTTTAAAAATAAACTGAAAACATTTGAAACAATTCTAATTTTGAATAAGCCTTTTCAGAAAGTAATGACCAAGGGGGTTTTTATACAGTTTTCAGTATCTTTTACTTGGTGGTTCATGTACTTGTTTATGACCTATAAACTTTCATAATTTTTTCCTGAAGTGGTTTCTTCTAAGAACTTGAATACTGCTGAAGCTGTCAGTAGACATAGACACTGCACAGTTATGTTCTGGGATAAATAGTGCTTGTGAACGGACAAAGAGAACTAAAACTCTATGATTTTTTTTGGTTCATTCAACCAGATATTTGGCTTCAATCTAAATTAGAACAGCATTAAGTTACAATAATTGTGTTCTTTGGGCATCTATAAAATAAGGTAACCAGCCTTATCAGCCTTACAGCAGTAATTACCATGACATAGCCGGAAGAGCTGGACCCAAATATGAACCTACTTTTCATAATGCCATCAAAATTTTTTTCAATACACAGCACTTTAAAATTCATTTTCCCCACCATGTTGTTCAGTTTCTGTCTGTCTTTGTTATGCTATGATTATACTTTATTGTTTTCTTGAGCTTGCTTTGTTGAGTTACGTATGCAAGATTTTAAGCAAAGTTCAGGAGAATCTATTGATGGCACTGCTAGTCTGTTTTAAAGATGTTTAACAGTTTGCAGGAAACAGAATTGTGGAATGGTTTAGGTTGGAAGTGACCTCTGGAGGTCATAACAGTATGGAAAAAGCAGCACAAGGGAATAGGTTCTGAAGCTCAGTTTTATGAAACAGATGCTGTGTCAGCAATGATGACTTTGGTAGTTCTTTTCCTTGCTGTTTGCTCTTGTTCCTGGATTACAGTGAGCTGTTCCAGACAAAATTTCTATATGTGGACATTCTACAAAGGGAATCAGAGATCTAGATTAATATCTGTCTTCCCTCTGCACATTTTTAACTCTTTTTTTCATAAATAAATTTTCGTAAATTTCAAATTTTCATATTTGATTTCTTTCGCACTGTGAGAGAGCAATTTATGGTGCAACAAATAAATATGAATGAGCAGCTGTGGTTGGAAACAGTAGTAATTCCTTATATCTGTATTAAAGTTCCTGTGTAAACATAACCTTGAAGAAATGTTCCTAAAAATGTCATCCTTTAAACTATGTGTATGTTTGAATTTGCTTAAAAGCACAATACAAATTCTTGATGCGTTTATACTCTTCTGAGTTTTATAGTTCTACATAGTAATATTATGATTTTTATGCTCTTTTAATTATTCTTTTCATAATACATTGAAATACACTCATCTTATACACTACTCAATAAAGCAGTTTTGGTAGGGCACATTGGAAATTTCATTTTAACACACTTCTCTACTTATTCCTTATACTGCAAAGCTGTGGGCACTGCTGTGATCTGTGTAGCAAGAGCAGTTCTAAACTGCCATAGTTTATTTTAAATGTGTTTTTCTGATAGTCAGAATTGCTTGTGTGCCTTTGCTCCTTGTACTACTCCAGAGTGGGTGTGAAATATCCATGTAACTTAGCAGTTTGTAACACTGTATTTATCTGCTGTTCATGGAAATTTTAGGCTCCATCCTCAGATGTGCTACAGGTGGAAGGAAAAGCAATATCAAAAATTAAACCAGATGAAGTTCAGAAAGAGATACAAGAAGAACACGACTTGCAACAATCTTTGGCTCCTCAGGCTTCAAATGTCAAGTAATTTTAAAATCTTATTGCACTATTATAAGTGAATTACTGAAAATATATTAAGTTATTGGTGCGTAGCATGATGGATGAACATGGAGAAAAAATAATGCCATCCTCACAAATTTGGATCTGAACACTTGCAATTTCTGATCTAAATTATCAGGCCTAGTTTGCTATCTCTAGTTTTAATTGGCTGGTTTTCTCCCTTGAAATAGTTCTGATATGGTTTTTAAAATCCAAAGGGCCTATTCAGTCCTGCTATATACAGATGAAACTTTTCTTGACTGCAGCAGAAACTGAAGTTGCTTATGTGGGGGTTGAATTTGTCCATACAATTCCAAGCATAATCTAATCAAAATAATTAAAAACAAACAATGGAAAATACCACAAATTTAATATAAGCAATGCCAGCTGTAAGTCATCATCTTTAAATAGAGAAGATGTATTAAAAATTCATTAACTTGAATTTGTATTACAGTCAGTGCTTGTCTGAAATTCAGGAGATTTTATATGGAGAGCTGTAATTTAAGGACAACTCCTTATTACCTTGCTCTTGTCATAGGTTGTATCTGTCATTCTATTGTAGAAGTGCAGATTACAAAAGTAGTACAGACTGTGTCCTAATTTAACTGATCCTGTCCATCCCATGTCAAATCAGACTCTTCAGGTTTATGGTCTTCACTGCTAATAAGATCTTTGCAGATAGCTTTGTTTAGATGTACCATAGGTTACTTCTTCACTTCTCTATGAGAAAAGAGGAAAAGAAAAAAGAAGCTTTATTAGATTTTGTTGTTCTTAGGGTCCTGAAAGGTCTATTGGATACAGAAGAGAGCCTTTTTATGGCGGGCCTAAAGTTTGTAAATGGATAATACTTTCAATTAAGTAGCTGAGAATAGTCATGGGAAAAGAATGCCTGAGTTTATGAAACAGTCAAATTGGCATTTAAGTGACCCTTTGCATGCCACTGCTTATCTGCATTGCTTAAAGATCATTTGGTTAGCAAGATTATATATTAAAACAAATAGTGTCAACAGACAATGAGTGTTTTACCTTCAATAAATACTTACTGTCAGATTATCAATGGTGCAGAAACTGCACGATTTTCTAAAAAACTTGTGTTTAGTGCATTAAGTGAAGGTAATGTAGGCCACACACATAGTATTGTTTTTTCATGTCCCCTTTTTTCAAAGAATGATAAATAGTCTGTTTCAGGAGAGTGTGTGCTGTAAAAACATTCACCTTTACCTGCAGCATGCCCCAAATATTTCAGTTTACATTGATAAAGCATTCATTTTTTCCATTCAATGAAATTATACCTTCTATACAAGAGCAGTAATGATGATGCAATTAAAATAGCATTCAAGTTGTTTATATTTATTTAAAGTAAATGATAAAGCTTAAAGAAAAAGTTCCTAGAAATTAATTGTGCAAGCCCTCATTTACAGAAATCATTCCAGATGTTGTAAGTTCACAGTTAAACAGTTTGCCATTTATTTTTATTTTTATTTTATTTTCATAGTAATTGCATTATAGAGAAAATAAACTGTATTAAAGCCTCCTAAACTACTATAAACATTTATGAAGATTTTGTACTCTCTATTGTGTTAAAAAAGCTGTGTGAAATATTTCTTTCTAATTTTAAATTAATGTGATCTACTTATTAAGCCACTGACCTTTGATTTCATAATCCAAAACAGCTACTTATTTCTAGTAATCAATCTCATGTATTCTGTGATCAAGTTGCTTTTCAAACTGGATTTCATTTTTATGTTTAACTTTCACATTTTGTTTCATAACCTTGACCCTGTTCTCATTCAGGCAAAAAAGCCATTGATTTCAGAAGAGACTTTGGATTTTAAGATCTGTGGAACTGTCTTGATGAAGCATAAAGTAACTAGGCTCTTTTCTATATATTAAATTTCTGTGACGTGAAAAAATTATTTTGAGCAGCAATTAAAATAAAGAGATTTAGCTACACTTTCCTGTGGAGTTGTCATGTGCCTATGAACTTCCAGCCTTAACTATATTAATGTAATGGTGATATATCTGCTATATATGTCACGTGAGAATTTTTTGATTGTGAGTCAAAGTTCTGTTATATTACACTGATTTTCATGTGGCTTTTTTTCTTTACATGAGTGACTTTTACTGTTTTACTGTGGGGTTTTTTTCCCAGAAAATGTAAGAAAATGTTAAATATTTTTGTAATGTGAATATGTATTGCATGATAAATCAATCTTGTGGGGGTTTTTACTAAATTTTGTAATTCTTGCTGATTTCCCCTTTATAATATCTGTCTATAACATAAGGCATAGGTCTCAGTAAAACAAAAATTCAAGTTGTTGAAAGTGTCATTGTCTCAGGAGAACCTCAGAAAGATAGTTAAACCTGAAAACTGTTCAGTCTAATTTCAACCACGTTCATTTGGGACTTTCTCCTAAAATATGAAGGCACTTCTGAACTTTAATTGAAAGTAGCATATATTTTGGGAACCATTTCTGGTTCTCTTTACATCTCAGACAGTTTTCATATACTGCTCTTCACATTGTAACTGCCTGCATGTTAGACATTTATTAACTTTGCAGAGTTCATACAGTAGCTGGAGACTGTTTTTAGAATTTGATCCATGGCCTGTGGAAGTCAATAGACTTTCATCACCTTCAGTACAGCTTAGATTGGAGAGTTAAATGATAGAATTTTTTAGTTATTAACTTTTCAAAGATAGTCAAAGACCCCGTATTTCCTCTAAAATCAAGAGCAGAATTGAAAAGCTAGGAAGAAGTTGAAGTGATAGCATATCATAAAGCTAATTAAAAGTTTTAAGGATATTTACAAGGTACTCTGTCATGGGAGAGAATTTGAAGGAGAATGTATATGCAAAATTTTTACATAACATTTATTTGCATACACAATTTAAGCTATAAATCTGCATTACTGAGTTTAAGTTTTTAATGCAACAAAGGAAAGATCTACTTGAGAGGAAAATTCTAGCTACTGCATTTTTTTTTTTTACTTTGAAGTTATTATCAATGTTTTAGCTTTTACCTGTTTTCCTTTTCTAAAGAGTAGTATCTCTACTTTTAGTAGAAATTACCAGTTACTTTATGTGAAGTGTTTATGTTTACAATTTATATCCTATGGCCTGATATATGTCATGATGTAGTAGTTGCTACAGTTGTAGTACTTTAGAATCTAGAGAATAGATACTGAGGTTCTTGATTTCTTTATTTTCATTTTTAAAGGTTAACATTATCCAGGTATTCATCATCTGTGTACTGCTTTTCCTACTTTGATATTCCCTCCTTATTTACAACTGGTTTCTATGGTTTATCATGCTTTGGACAGAAGAGGTCATAATATTTTTTTCAGTAGAGGACATGGACTATAAGGAGGAAGAACCAATATATATATTTGAAAGAGCAAGCTGAAAGGAAAAGGTCTGAACCTACTTGTTTTAGTGCTTTAAAAGAATTAGGACAAGGGTACTAAAAGGCTTGTATCTTGCTTAGAATATAAAATGTATTGTACATTTTTAAAGATAAATTGCATTTCGTAGACATATTTTAAGTTACATGGCCCAATTTAAGTCATAAATATATTCTCCTCACATGAGAGGTCCCATTGAAATAACAAGAAAGACTAAGCAAATAGAGTAGGCTTTCTGTGAATGCAAAATTCTGCAATAGTAAAAGGTTTAAAGTGCACACCCATCAGCCCTTTATCACAGGGAGTCTTACCTCAGTCCTGACTCTACAAGCACTTAGGAAGAAGCATAACTCAGTAATTGAGCGTCGTTCTGTTGAGCTCAACACATGCACAAAATTAAGCATGTACAGAACTGGGACGTAGATAAACTTGTAGCTGAAAGTATTAATTGCATATGTAATAGGCAGTCATGTGATAACTGCAGGATCTTTAATGAATGAGGAGCTGAAGTAGACCAAAATGCCTAACAGTTAATCTTTCTGAGGTTAATTCAGTATGTAAAAAGAGATGTCAGAAAATTTCTTCTATAAGAAGTAGTGAGGAATTTTGGAATAAGCCTACGCAGTTTTATCATGTTATTATATCACCAATTTTTATGTTTGATGGCAGTGAATTCTTAAATATTTGGTTTTAATTTTTTTAATGTGTTTGACATTAAACCATGTTCATATGAAGCATGTTCTTTTTTCATTGTTTATTTCTTTGTTTGCTTTTTTTGTCTCTTTCTAGTTTGTGCAGTAGCATCAAAAAATTCAGAATTGGAGTTTTTCCTGCTGGTGTTTCAGACTGGCAGTATGCTACTTCTAGCTTCTGTGTATCTCCAGCTCCAGAAATACCAAATTATTGCTTATAAAGTCTGCAGTGACTAAAGAATGGTAGACTGGTAAATAAGGATAAGGCTTGGTCAGTTTTACAGGGCAATTTGTGTAGCTTGTAAACTTGGGCTCACTCGAAAAACATGCATTTTAGTGCAGTCAAATGCAAGGTCATAAGGATAAGAATAGGGAATTAGGGTCATCCTCTGCAGAAGGGGAGATTGTATCCCGAAAAGCAGTAACTCTGAAAGGAGCTTTACAGTCCTGAAAGATAAGCAACAGAAGATGTCTCTGTAATACACTCTGAACTTTAAATTAAACGTTTACCTTAAAATAAAGGAGGTGAGACATTAGCAATAATATAGAAAAGAAGTTTTGGGATTAGAAATATTATACAGGGCTTTTCTGTTCCGGGTAAGTGCTCTAACAACTGAGGTAGTCATGTCAGCACTCGTTCTCTCTCTGGGCTGCGTGACTTTTGCATTCTTTTCTGCTCAGCAGCACAACTTCCTGTATGCAGAATGGTCAAATAATCTAATGGTAAGTGAGGTTTGAATCCTCAGATAAGCAATGAATTTTCATTTCCTGGCTCTGTGCTTCAATAATGAATTATCATAAAGAGGTGGAAATCACCTCTCTGCTCTTTTTCCTCTTATAAAAGAAAACAAAAGTCATCTTGCCCTTCCTTGAAGGAATGGAAGAGGGCTCCCTTAGAAGAGGACTTGATGTTCTGGATTTGAAATGAAGGGAAATCTCTTCCTGCAGCTCCTGAGAAATCTAAGTTCCAGAGAGGGGTAGTGGATTTCGTGCTGGTTAAATCTGTGATTCTTCTTCCATGTGAAGATTTTCAGGAATGTTGTACACTTAATGCACTTAACAGTGTTCCAAATAATAATCCAGAGAGAAGCAGAAGTGTCAGTTCCTGAACGCATTCTCTCTTTTTCTTGACTACCTGTTCTGTATTAAGACTTAAAAGATCATAATGTAGGTTTTACATGAGAGAGAGAGTTGGTTTGAATATGTTGTCTGTATGATATAGTTTCTGATGCAAGAGGATTTGCCAAATGAAAACAAAACAGACCCAGTACTTGAGGTTTAAGTCTAGACAAATTCAGAGTAGCCATCAGATTTCAACATACAGCAATGAAAGTAGCAGATTCTGAAATTATCCATTACTTACAGCCTTCAGATCAAGACTGGCTTTATTTCTGAGGTATATCCTGAATTTCACCTACCCAGTTGTGAGCTTGGTGCAGCAATACTGATGAAATTTTATTATTTGTATTATTTAGAAAGTCAGGTCGGCTAATAATGCTGCTTATATCTGACCTTAAAATATGAAACCATAAATTGCTTTATGAAATTTTTTAGTAACTGAATTATTTTCATGTAGTTAAGATTATTCTAACCATCAGAGATGGCATTACTTCAGGATACAGAATTAGGCCCTGATGTTTCCCTTTGTTTTTTAGAGCTGCTGCTTTTGTCAGCAGTTTGGATACCACATGAATATAATTCATGTCCTCTGTTAGAGCATTTGTCTTTGATTCAGCAGCATTTTCTGTCTGTTGAACAGATGCATACAGAGAACATAAGGACTCAGTGAGAATGAGGACACTGATCAGCACTGTGAGCAGGAGTATCAGCATATGAGATATGAAATTAGATACCAAATGTTAGCTTTGTAGAGAGATTAGAAAAAGAGTTTAATTTGATAATGTTGTGAATAATACTGTGTTTTGAGTCTGTGCTAGCCACAGTGAATGAAGAAAGAAAGTAGTGGGGAGGATATGAAGGTTGAAAAGGCAAAGGTTCATTAGATCCTTGTCTTTCAGCATTGCTGAGCTAGAACTGGCAGTTTGACATCCCTAAGAAGGAGATCATCTGGTATTTCTGTTGTGCAAAACAGCGATGAATCATACTCCAATTCATTACCATGGAGAGGGAACCTGTACATAGTCTCTGACTAGAACATTATGACACATTGAGCAGAGGAAGAAGAGAAGAGATTAAGGGACAGAACTTCTTGAAATGCTTAGGAAGTTGAAGGAGTTAGGTGGGAGTGGAACTAGAAGAGATGAATTGTAGAAGCTATGGGAGGACAGGATTTGAAGAGGAGAATTTTTTTGGTTTTCAAGAAGTAGCCAACAGGTTGAGGAAATTGTGTGTGAGTCTGAGCTTTATGAATGAGTAGAAATTTTGGGGAAGACAGTTTTACACTGAGAGCTGCATTCCCCGAGATGAAGAGAATTAAAGCTTAAAAAGAAGCCCATACCGAAATTCTTTGTTGAATTCCTTTAATCCTTGAAATCTAGACAACTAAATTCTTTGGAGCACTGCCATCTAGTGGCATCATCTGCCGTCACCTGGCGGCCTATTGTGAGCCGAAGGTCAAAGGTATCATTTACCTGACACTAATTTAAGTCCGTTTAAAAGGTTCACATTTCATTACTAACCAATTCCCTGCACTTAGCTCATTTCACAAATGAAAATGCTCTGTGTGGGTGTATGCATGGTTTCTGTGTAGTGGATAGTAAAATTCAAATTACTTTGTCAACTGTTTAAATAGCAATAGGTCTATTTTTTAAAATCTATTTCTGAGTTCTTCTGTGAAAAAATCTTGTTTGACTATAACAAAGTTCAAAGAATCCTACAGTGGTAGAAATTTATGGTAAATCAGATCAAGAAAGCAATAATTTTCTTGCTTTAAAATCTTGTCTTCACTATGAAAAATACCCACAAAATAAAAAATATGTATAACTTTTCATTCACATCTGCAAAAAAAAATCTTGCAAAGCAGGATGTATCAATTTATCAAGATGCAAACTTTCCAAGGTCAGCTACAACTCTCTCCTGAGACTGTGCATACTAAGTTTATTTCATCAGACAGCAAAGGTACATTGCACCTGTTTAATCTTGGCATGCTCTGCAGACATCAGTTATCTAAGAGTTAAGAAAATGCTATTATTTTAGTCATGAAAACAAGTATTAAACTAAATATATTTTTATGAAGGTTATACATGGATGGTCAAACTTGTTCCTTGCAGATCTCTTACCATAATTTAAACAGGATCTGTAGCTTCATGTTTTTGTTAAGATTCCTTCATACAGGAATGCATACATCTCCCTGAGACATTCTGATTTTACAGTATTTTACCAGCAGATGGAAACAATATCATTAGACCAGTATTATTATTACTTGGTGCTTTCCTCCATGTTGCTTCTCTCTTCCAGAAATGAAAAGTCTGAATGTTGCTTTACTTTAACTCACAGTTGATTTCTTAGTGTTAACTCCTTGAATTGAAAACTATTTGTGACAAAAGTGCTCTAAAAGAAGGACAACTCTTCTTATCTTGTTCACTTAAAACACTTTTAACCACCAAACGATAAGGAATATTTTGATTGTTTTATACCTTTTTGTATCTTGCGTAACTTCACTTGACCTGCCTTTTATGAACACACTCTCCTTAAAAGTCAGAACCGCCTGTGGAGGGCTGACCCTGGCTGGACTCCAGGTGCCCACCAAAGCTGCTCCATCAGTCCTCAGCTGGGCAGGGAAGAGAAAATGTAATGAAAGGCTCCTGGGTTGAGATAACAACAGGGAGAGATCACTAACCAGTTACCATCACCGGCAAAGCAGACTCAACTGGGAGGAAAAAATGTTTATTGCCAATCAAATCAGAGCAGGATAATAAGAAATAAAAACTAGTCTTAAAAACACCTTCCCCCACCCCTCTTTCCTTCTGGGTTTAATTTTACTCCGAGTTCTCCTCTGGCCCAGTGTCACAGGGGAGCAGGGAGAAGGGATTGTGGTCAGTTCATTGCATGTTGTCTCTGCTGCTCCTTCCTCCTCAGGGGGAAGACTCCTCACACTCTTCCCCTGCTCCAGCATGCAGTCCCTCCCCTGGGAGACTGTCCTCCATGAACTTCTCCTAAGGCAGTCCATCCCACAGGCCACAGTTCTTTATGTACTGTTCCAGCGTGGGTCCCCCAAGGGGTCATAAGTCCTGTCAGCAAACCTGCTCTGGTGTGAGTTTCTCTCCACAAGTCCACAGATCTACCCAGAAACCTGGTACAGCACAGGCTTCTCACAGGGTCACAGCCTCCTTTGGGCATCCACCTACTCCAGTGTGGGGCTCCTCCACGACCTGCAGGTGAGTCACTGCTCCCCCCTGGACCTCCATGGGAACAGCCTCACCAATGTCCTCACCATGGGCTGCAAGTGATCTCAGCTCTGGCACCTGGGGCACCTCCTCCTCATCCTTCTTCACTGCCTTTGGTGTCTGCACAGTTGTTTCTGTCACATATTCTCACTCCTCTTTTCTCTGTCTTCAGTTACTCCTGCTCAGTTTTCTCTCTCCTTCTTAAATACATTATCCCAGAGGTGCTACCACCACTGCTGATGGGCTCAGCCTTTGCCAGTGCCAGGTCTGTCTTGCAGCCAGCTGGCATTGGCTCTATTGGACATGGGGGAAGCTATTAGCAGCTGCTCACAGAGGCCTTGCCTGTGGCTGCCCCACTAGCAAAACCTGGTCACACAAACCCAGTACAACATCACACACTTAGACGTAAAGTAAAACTAGGAATGCCAAATGCTTTTCAAAAGTTAGGTTTTCAGATCTTGTTTTTCTTCTCTTTAAGAGACAGGTCAAAACTTCTATTTGAAGAAAGGAACCTTCCAGAAAAAGTTCAAGACCTACTTCCAGATCTGCAATCTTTTTCTCTGTATAAGAACTACAACTTCTGGGTTAATGCTACATTTTATGAATTCCTTTTTAATGCCCAGCTCTACTTCAGAAAGTGTTTTGTTTGTTAAATCAAATGCCTGGTTCTCAGTTATGTGGAGACATGCCTTTCCCCTCTCCCCCCGCTCCACATACTCTATATTCTGATAACTTAAATGGGTCTTTAACTGGAAATACATTGCAATTAGCAGAAATGAGAATCAAGTCCACTATAGCAGATACATGTCTGATAATGAAATTGCAAGTAACAGAAGTAACACTCTTTAGTTCCATGAACACACAAAGAAACTTCATTATTAATTTAGCATTCATGGAAAAACTACCTAAAACCTAACTAACACCAGTAGATGTCAGTGTTGGCATATTCCAATGTGTTGAGAAAAGTCAAGTGTTCCATTTAACAAGCGTTTTAATTTACATACATGTATGGCTACCTGAATATATGAAATTGAGTGTTTTTTCTTGTTTTGATAACACATGAATGTTTCAGTTGTTGCTAAGTAGTGCTTACTCCAAATCAAGGGTCTTTCAGTTTCCCACACTCTGCCAGAATATAATTAAAATTATTCAATGCTTCATTTATTTTTTCATTTATTTTAATGATTATTAACAAATGCTTCCCTCTGTAAATTTCAGGCAGTGGACATGAAATTGCATTTCCATTTCTTTGACAAAGATGTGTTATGCCTAGTATTACAGTGCAAGTTAGTGAATTGGAATTAATAAAAAGATTGAGAAGTAATACATTTGTTATTGCAAATAGTACTTGCTTAATAATTAATAACAATTAAACACCAGAGGATAACAGTTGTTCTTTGGGTTTTGTTTTCATCAGGTGGTTCAGGAATGGGGGCACAAAGTATAAGGCTGCAATATTTCATTCAGATATTAGCTATCTTTCCATACAATACAACTGTACTTCTACACATTATACCAAGTTCTCCTGTGTTTTCTTCTGGGTTAATGAATATTCCTCAGTTCAGATTTTTGTAAATGTTTCCATCACTGGCATACATTTTTAATTTTAAAATTTAACTTTCCTACAAGGATTATTTAATTCAAATTTCTTGTGATAATTTTAAAGGAAGATTGATTCTAGCCCTTAATGAGCTTCAAATAACTTTGAATTAAATTTTCAGATTCCTTTGCTTTGACACATATCCTGATATATGGAGACTTTTTTTTTCCATTAAAATTTTTTTTTTACTAAAAAACTTATACTTTTTTCCAACAGTGTAGTCCTTATGTCGCACTTTTTTTTTTTATTTTACAATTTACATAAAATAAAATACTGTCCATTAAAACTAAGGGAATGTGATATATAATTCTTATTTCAAATTAACATCTAAATAAATCAAGTTTCCTTTCTTTAAAAGACAAGTCTGATTAAAAGATCAGTCTCAGCTCTGGAGATGAATGCTTTCAAAGATGAAACTACATTAAATATGTTAGCTAATTTCAAAACTAGCATGAAAGGATCGAAGGTTATGAGGCAATGGATAGCTGAGCCAGAGGTTGAGACAGAGATTGGGAAAAGCTCCCCTACCAAGCATCTATTGAATCAAATCTGTGATCATCCTCAGTCAATGCAGACAGATGCAGCAGTAGAAAAACTTTGACTGGACAAGAGGATAGTGAGAATGACATTGTTCATGTGAAATGACCGCAAAAGGCTGGGATTAAATACACTGTTTTCCCAGGAAGAAAGAAAACAAAGAAATCAAAGAAAATAATAAACCCTAGAAAATTAGAAGCTGAAATTAAGAAATTAAGTCAACTCCCAAAGATTCTTACAAGGTTTTCTTTAATTAATGTGTATTGCCTTTTTTAAAATAGATTTTAATTTCTAGCTGTATTATGTAATTGCAGGTTTTATATTTTTTAATATGAAATATTGCCCTGAAATTAAGCAATAAAAGTTTAGTTATCTGGGAATAAGATATATTTTTTAATGCAGAGAAAAAACCTTACTGCTTCATGAAATGACACAAAAGGTTTTATCTAAGTGTAAATGAATGATTAAAATGGTCAAACTTTTTCTGCTGAAAGATGAGGGAGAAATTAATGCTCTTGCTAGTTTTTTGATATTTCTTAAATACTTATGCTCTAAGTGTGTTCCATGGTGTGGAATATCCCTTTGGTTAGTTCAGGTCACCTGTCCCAGCTATGCTCCTTCCCAGTTTCTCGTGTACCTTCTCACTGGCAGAACATGAGACAAAAGAAAGAAAATGTAAATGTCCTTAGGATAAACACAACTTAGCAGAAACCAAAGTATCAATATGCTATCAACAGTATTTTCACTCTGAATCCAAACACCACACTATACTAGCTACTGAGAGGAAAAAAAGGAATTAACTCCACCCCAGCTGAAACCAGCACACAGGGCTGCTAAGAGGGAAATCTGTTCTCAGCTACATAACGGGTGGCAGCAAGGAAGATAGTCAGTCTTTTGAGAGATGCTCAGCAAAACAGGAGGGCAATGGTCACAGTTTGTAACCAAGGAAATTTTTAATGAACTTGAACTTGGAAGACACTTTCCCTCTCTTCCCCCCACCTCCTTCCTCTACTCTTGCTTATTTATACTGCTGAGCATGAGATTATATGGTATGGAATATCACTTTGGCCTGCTTAAGTTAGCTGTTCCAGCTGTGTTCCCTTTTAACTTCTTGCCCACCCCCAGCCTACTTGCTGGGGAGAGGGCAGACCGGGGAAAAAAAAAAGAAGCCTCAATACTGTGCAAGAATTGTTCAGCAAGAGCTCCATGATGGAGCACACAGCTACAGCTCTGGACTTTTCCACTCTCTTGCTCAGATAAAAGCAGGACTCCCTTAACTTTTGCATCATCTACTGTTCTGTTATTATTTCATTCATTGATTGCCCTGTAAAGAGGAGGTCACTTATTGTTTTGGGCTGCCATTCATATTTCGGGTGGTTGTTTCAGATACATACCTGTCAATGGTTGAGCCTTCCAGGAAACTAGGAGATATTACACTGGCAATCATCAGTTATAGCTCTGCAATACAATGCAGTCCTGCAGATTATGACATTTATTTTAGAAGAACTGAGCTGTATTTTGAGGAACATCACTTGTTATTAGCCATGGACAAATATGCTAAAGTTCACTGTTTTGGTATTGTTCCAATATTATAGTAATTTTGCATAGCTTTAGTAAATGTGAATCTTGTTTGGATATATCTGGCAAGTAGCTTGGAGAACAGGCATACTTTCAAATAAATTATGTTTCTAAAAGTCAGTGTTATGGAAATATATAAGTAATTTCTGTTACACCTGCTGACTAATTCAATACATTACAAAATGTCTGCAAGTTAGCAGCAACTAATAAGCTTGCATCATTACTTTTAAATTTGATTTTAAAGTTAATGGAAATAAAAATGGAAATTAAAAGACAAAGGAATAAAAAAGAAAATCTGAGAATAATAGAAAATGTTATTTTTATGCTTGGTTTGGACTTTTAATTATTAGGAATAATAAGAATGAGGAATAACATCATGTACTACTGTATTTTTTTCATTACAGTGTTTTCAATATAACCCAAGAAGAACAGATGCACTTATGAAACATGGAATATGTTTCTTTCACTGTTCAGTTTTGACTACAGCTATTCAGGATTTTACAGCTGAGATCAAATAATGATCAAGTACTCCAGTAATGCTCAGCCAAAGTATAGAATACACAAAAATATTCGACTCTTAAGTGAATTAATAAAATAATATTAACATGTAAAAGATGGAACATGCGTGAAACAATAACAAAGTAATTGCATTTCTGAAGAGGTGTCTAATAGAAATAGAATGACTTCTAGGCCATTTGGGAATCTTTGTGTTACCTTAATGACTTCAGATTACTCCCTAGACCTTAATTTAACTAAGCACAGGACAACGTGTTCAGAACCACTGGAGTAATGCAAATATAGAGTCAGTTGGGCTTACATATGGACATATATTCTTTGCTCTAAAGAGATGGATTTAAATAGATGTTCAAAGTGAAGAATGTCCTTCAGGAATACATAGTTCTATGCCTAATTTTCATTGGTTGTCTCCACATTTCTAGTTTTAGCATTATACTGAATTAAGATTTTCTGTGAAAAATTTTAATTACAAATGAAAAGTGTCCTTATTCTTGAAGTATAATGATTATTCTGAAGTTTGGCTTACAATGACTGAAAAAATTTCTATGATTTTCCTCCTAGAAAACGTGACTTCTTTTTAATATCATTCTCACAGAGATTTACATTCATTTCATACCCTCTTCCAGATTAATGAAAATAGTTGCAAAACAGAAATAAAAGCAGATACACTCAGTGCCAGATTACACTACCTGAATTTAGGTATCCACTTGCTCTATCCATGCAATGCAGGTGACTGAGCAGCCACTATCACCAAGGACCCGAATCAATATAGTTAGTAAACTCTAGGTAGATTGAATACAGACTCTTCCATAACGCTGTATTGGGTTTGTATAGCAAGGTTCTGATAGTGGGGAGGCTACAGAGGTGTCTTCTGTGAGAAGATGCTAGAAGCTTCCCCCATGTCTGACAGAGCCAATGCCAGAAGCTCCAAGATGGACCAGGACCACCCACAAATCCTGCTGATGGGGTAGTGAGTGAATGGCTGTGTGGGATGTGACTGCAGGATGGGATTAAACCACAGTGTTACTGTAAATCTATTTGGAATGACAGTTTTTCATTAAATTAAATTATCTCATCATGGAATGATCTGTTCTCCAGTAATTTGAAATACAAATTGCTAGTAATAGCTTTTAGAAGTATTAATTTTGCCACACTGCAATAAAAAAATAGTGTGGTAGACTGCAGCACACAATAGGGAGGAATTCTTTGTGAATATGACAGAATTCAAGAATCAGAATAGCTATGTCAGGTCTGATTAAAGACTTTACTCTTCAGAGGTTTTGCTTTTTTGCCTTCAATTGTTGACTGTTATGTTGCTAAAGCTGTTTCCAAAGTCCAAGGTGATTGAATATTTATTTACTGGGGTTTTTTTCCCCACATCTTGTTATTTTTTCTAATTTATTTATCTTATTTATTTTTGTGGTGTCATCATACCCAAGTGGGTCAAGAGTAATGTACAAAGTATAAATATATGTGTATGTATTTCCATGCATGGTTTTCATGGTTGTTGAAGAAATTGGCTAATGATTTATCCAGTTTCCTCTGTGCACATAAAGTCGAAGTTAGCTTGCATGATGGTGTTGCTGGTATTTTTGTTCCCTTTCCCCTTCTCCACATGCCTCCTTCAGTGCTCTTTTTTATTATTGAGGAATTGTTTATTGATGAAATTACTAAATTATGCATGACTCTATGGCCTTTTCCTTTCTTTGACCTCCTTAAGAATTACCTGCTGATGGGTTGTGAGATGGTGGCACCCTCATCATGTATAGTGCATCATCAAACTTAAATCAGAATGAAGAGAGGTCAAACCTTTCCCTTGGATCCTTTTCTTGTAATATTCACTGTAGTGTTTTTTTAGTTTAACCTCTCTTGAACGTCAAATAGAAATGGATACTTGAAAGATTTTTGTCTTCACATTTCAAAACTGAAACCAGATTGAATCAGTTATGACTATTGATAAAGTGACTTAAATAATATGGACTTTCCTAATCTCTCTTCTGCTTGTAATTTTTTAATTGTGGAGGACGTAGATCTTTTTTTTTAATCCTTAAAACCTGAATATTTATTATTTCTATGGTTGGTTCTTTGGAGTTAAATTTTCAGAATTTTCAGTCTACTACACAATGTTTAGGAAATGGGTGGTGTCCCCTTGTCTTTCCAATCTCAGCATTTAGCATCACTCTCATTCAAAATTCAGGGACCATGTTAGCCTTTTAAAAGAAAATGGGAAGTGCATGGAAGATTATTTTTCACAGTAGAATATGAAAATTGCAAGTTGCTTGATCAAAACTCCCTACATTATTTTAAAAATAGATTGTCAGTTCTTTTTTTTCCCTTCAAATCTTTCTTTTAAATTTCCTTTCTGGCCTAAAAGAAATTTTATATTTTCTAAAGGTTTGTAAAAGTAGTTGGAAATATTTTGTCATTAGTGACTCTAAAAATCACTGTTCCTCTAGTAAATTGCAATTGTATTTTGGAGGTTGAACTACCTCCAAAGGGGAATGAAATGACTGGTATGGTGAGTGCTTTGGTGAGCCATGGTATACCTGGCCCATCCTGAAGATAAGAGCATGCCTGGCTAGGAATAATATTAGCCCTGCTACATCCCAACTCTCGAGGCAGTGCTTGAGCATCAGCTCATACGAACACAAATTGAATTTAGATTTGAGCTGGCTGCAGACCAAACCTCAAAAGAAATATAGATGCAACCTGAGCCGTTTCGAGGGTTATCAGGAAAAAATATACTGGAATTAATGTGCTTGCAGAAAGTGCTCTGAAAACGTCTGTGTGTATAAAGGCGGTTTTAAGTAATCTTATTCTAAAGGCGACTCTCTTACAAAGTGTGACTGTAAGACAGACCACCAGGAGATGGCAGTCGTCAATTTCGAGTGGAACAGCTCAATTCCCCGGTAGCAAACTGGTTACACCCTCAGTCTATGGCTCTGGTAACTGTTGAGGAGGTATTATGGTATGCAGGTGTTTTCTGATGCCTCTGGTTTAGCTGACAGTATTGTTCTCTCACTTCCTTATGTATATGCTATCTGCAGTTCTTAAAATGCTAGCCAAGATTATCATACATCACAAACACTTATAATGTGAATGTACACATATATGAACATCTGCAGAAGCACATCCCCATGTACATGTATATGCATATGCAATAATACAGGTAATGAGTGGCACAAGCCCTGAATAACAGTTCCTTTCCTGTCCAGATTTTTTTCCCTCCTGGTTTTGAGGTACTTTTCTACAAAATGAGGCATTCAGAAAAAGATGGCAGACTGTGTTGAACCTTTCAGCTGTTCCCAGCAGTTATTTTCACAGCACGTTTCTTTTTATTCACTCTACTGAGTCAGTAAATTATTATTTGCAAAAGGAAAAAGGCTTACTATTGCTACCTGTTGGAGTTCAAAGAGAGAAGTCAAAAAGTGGCCACACCTGGCTTGATGAGGCCTTCCTCCTCTTTGGCCCTTTCTGACCTATTCCCAAAATGGACATAATGCTTTGATTGCAGAGTTAAAAAGGTAAAATTATTTCACTCTGAGGGAAAAAAACCCCAAGATCAAAAAAACCCCCAAGGCCCCAAGCCAAGAGTGTCAAGGAGAGGCTGTGACCTTCTAGAGCAAGTCTTTGTCAGCACTAATAAAAGAAAAGCAGGCATCAGATATTTCAAGAGCTTCATGCCTGGTTTCTCTGCTGGGAGAGACTCTTAACTGAATTAAAATATTTTAAATTTTTTTTTGTGACTAGATGCATATGTGCATAAAATGGACATTAAAACCCTGAAACAGAGTTTATTAAATTCAGTGAAACTTTGACTAAATTTTGAGTCAAAGCTAGAAGCTGCAGAAGAATGACAAATACACACTCCCTTTCCATTGCTTTTTCCAATGTTTATGAAAACTAGACTGGTGTGACAGAGCTGTTATTGAAAAAGACAGTGTTATTTGTCAGCTCTCCCTGATCTGTTTGATAGTGATACAGTGTGGCAAAAAACTTATTTACAATTCCTAAAATGTAAATGTATAACATGCAAACAACTTTGCAGTAGAGTGCTTTTATCAGCTAGTATGTGCAACTTCATTTAATGGTCTTGTAAGTGTACTGCTTGCTAAGGCTGTTCTCATGGGTAGATAATATGAAACAAAAAATGCACTGAAAGTTCCTATGCTGTTTTACTTGAGTGTAACTTTCCCAAATAGAGCTGTGAGGTGTAGATGAGCTCTCCTTCTACAGATGCCCATCTCTGTTACAGCAGGCTGTGGCCTCTACTATTTTTTAAACAGAAACATTTGGTATAAAGGGAAGAAAAACACATCTCAAGGGCATGGCAGAGTGAGGTTCTGCTCCTCTCAGTTGGCCCTCTTCCCCAGAAACGTCAGATGGCCATGAATATTGAAGAGATGCTCTAAGCTCTTGGGAGAAGGAATGAGCACTTTTGCTTGTCCTCACTGCAAAGGCCACAAGACATTTCTTCCTGAGATGATCTCTCCCACCACATCTAAAAGGGGGGTGAATGGTTCAAGGGCTCATGGTCCTGCAGCCAGGCTGTCCCCAAGGAGTGGGACTGCCTGGGGGAGAGGAGGGACAGGCCTGCTTGCAGGGGTGCCACAAGCCTTGACCCAGGTCCAGGACAGGTGCTCCTGTCTTTTCCGTCCTTCTCTTGCAGGAAGCCAGCTTGGGAGGAGTTGGCTGTAATGGGACTGCTGGTGAGGCCACACCTTGAATACTGTGTACAGTTCTGAGCCCCTCAGTCCATGAAGAATATTGAAGTCCTGGAGAGGGTCCAGAGAAGAGCAGTGAGGATGGTGAAGGGACTTGAGCACAAGTGCTATGAGGAGAGGCTGAGGGAGCTGGAGTTGTTTAGCTTGGAGAAGAGGAGGCTCAGGGGAGACCTTATCACCCTCCACAAGGAACGAGGTTGTAGTCAGGTGGGGGTTGGTCTCTTCTCCCAGGCAGCTAGCTGTAGGACAAGAGGGCACAGACTCAAGCTCTGCCAGGGGAGGTTTAGGCTGGATATTAGGAAAAGAGTTTTTATGGAGAGAGTGATCAGGCATTGGAATTGGCTGCTGTGGGAGGTGGTGGATTCACCATCCCTGAAGGTTTTCAGGATGAGACTGGTAGGGTTGGACTCAATGATCTTTGAGGTCTCTTCCAACCTGGTTGATTCTATGATTCTATGATTTGTTCTTACTTCAAAACCAGCCACTTTATAAGTGTTGCACTTTTAAAACTTTTTTCCTAGCTCTAGTTTACTTGCTGATGACTCTGATAAGCTTCATGTCCATACAGTTGATGACTACTAATTTTGTGATTTAATAAGAAGTTCATACACAAGTCTTTAAATAACCAGTTATCTCAGAAAATTGCTAATTATTTAACTACAGGCTTTCCAAATAGTACTTTAATTCTAATTAGAGCTATTCAGAAGCTATGAAGTAAAGAAAGAAAACCTGCATAATTGAAGACTAGCTCTTTAGTAACTAAGCTGTGTATCCAGCAGAAAAAAATGTGTTAAAGGTAGTCTCAATAGGGAGCTAATCAGCACAAGAACTACTAGTCTTGTTTCTAGTAATAGAATTATCTAATAGTCCATTCTTCTCTCCTAGTTGTTTTCATGAGCTTGCATAGAAAAGCTGCATTTTATTTTCCAGCAATATTGAAAACTTGCTGACTTGCCTAATCTTATTAAGAATTGCAATGTAATACAGTCATAATAATACACTTACAGTGTATTTATTTCTGTATCAAGGGACACTGCAAATAGTTCGTCAGATTTTACAATGTAAATGTAAAACTTGTCATGCATATATTAAAAAAATAAGTAAATGGGACATGCATATAAAAAAAGGGCAGGAGATAGAGGATTGTTTTTGTGGAGATACAAATCCAAGCAATGTGGGTGTGACTATGTTGTATTTAGGCCGGTTACTTTTTTCAGCTGTAGTTCTCCATCTCAGGATGCAATTCTCGCTCCAATAGCTTTGCAAAGGTTTGTGTAAAAGGGCAGGGTCAGTGCAAAGGGGACCTGATCAGAAGAGGACATCCTTTGCATGTAACTATCTTCTGAAAGCCTATAAGAACTGCAACTTTGGGTGTAGCTGCTGTGCTAAGATAGGGCTGGAGGTGGTTTCAGCAGGTCACACATGAGACTGTGATCTGCAGCACTGCTGAGATTCCAGGTGACACTATGCCACTTCCTCAACACTTGTGGATTTTAGCACTTAAATTATATCTTGCCATCTTTGTTTGACAAATTGCAAACTCTGTTTTTTCTCTCTTTGCTGCCATTTTCTGGCATGTGGGAGAGTATCTTCACTGGTGACCTGTACCCATGTACTTGCATTCATAATGGAACTGCAGTTAGGCACTATTTTGGCACTTGAAATCCTGAACCCTTATTACTTCACTTAGCAGCCCTTCTCTGTGAAACATTTCAGAGTGTGTTCTGGGAGAACATCTCTCCATTCCTGGCCCATGAGCTGAAGTGCTCTTAAACCATCAGCTTGGTAAACTAAAGTGCTTCTGCCATGGCTTTGTCCATGTGGCAGCTCAGAGATTCTGCCCCAAATACAAGGGAGGCACAGAGCCAGCTCAAGATTTGTTCTGGTTGTGACTGTGTGACATATTTTGAGAAAGACAAGTGAATGCAAATGAAAGAACAGAAGTAGCTTCTTGTCTGGAAAAGGTGATAGCACATGCCTCTGGTTAGACTCTGCAGGCTGCATGCAGAATGTTGGATTGTGACAGCTGGGACAGATCTTAATATATGTACTGATTCAGCTGCCTGAAACAAGATGGAAACACTGAATGGGGCTGTGCAGCCCAGCAGAATGGCAATGAAATGTGAAAGACAAGACTGATTTATATATTAAGATCTACAGGTCAGTAAGGCAAATGAGGCCTGTCCAGCTGCAGGTAGCTGTCTCTTCCTGAAACTTGGCTGTGACAGTTAAACACACTCCCCCTTCATCTTTCCTCTGCTTTTTGTTTTTTGTTTTCTGCTTCAATATGTCTGGTACTCATTATACTATAGCAAAGTGTAGAATAACCTGCTTTTGCTGCATTCAGAAGTATTGAGGTGGTCTGGAACATTGCAGAAATGAAAGCTGGAGCAAGACTGAGGGAGCTGCCTCTATTAGAAGCACTGGAAGTGTTTTCTGTCAGTTGCCAGGACTTGGGGTGACATGCAGAGCAGCCAGCTTAGTCCAGCCAGGGGGATCGTGGTAGCTGCAGCTCCCTAGCTCTGGTTATTAGTTCTTCCTTTAAGTTTTGGAAAATAGCAACAGATGGATTACTTGTTTAGAATAAACAAGGCAGCCAGGAGTAGAGCAGAGCCAACTGTGCTAATATCCCAATCCTTCCCTAATGATCCATTAGTCCAGCTACTGATGTGACTCTGTGTTGTCAAGTAGAAATGACAAAACACAGTCCAACATGAATGGTGAAGCTTTCCTACCTTCTGTTCTGGGAAACAGTTGCCAGGATTTCTCCGAACAATTTTTCTTTAAACAAAATATGATTTAAAAATTAAACTGTTGAGAGCAAAATGAGAATTTTCTGCATATTCTTGAGAAAGAAGGAAACAAGGAGACTTCATAGCAAAATTAGATTTGAATTAATTCCATAAAAGTGTTGGAAAGGATTAGGTGAGTAATTCTCATTTTCAAAAGCAACATATACATTTATGTACTTTAAAATTTTCCCTCTGGGAACTTTCATTTAAAGATAGTATGATTAGGGTTAATCAGAAACTTTTGGACTGAAGGTTTTTCTATAAAAAAGGCTGGTTTTGTTTAACTCAGACACTTTGTGGAAACATGCCCATTTCAGTGAAACAGAAGATGAGCAAAATAAGACAAGTTTTTTGAATTCTATTTTGACATTTACAGAACAGGATATCTTGACTTTGCTTTGAAACAGCTCTTTTCTGTTTTGAGAAATTGTGTTTTACTTTGCTAAAAAACCCGAAAGGGGTTTAAATGAGGTAATGCCATGCTAATTGGTGTAAAATAAACTCTTAGTCCCTTAAAAACAAAATTTAACTTGGAATATTGATTCTCAAAGGTATTTAATTTTACTGTTTACTCTCTGAACTGTAAAAAGCTTTGTGATTAATTTTATTTTCTGTGGAAAGTCCAGTTCTTCAGTCAATGTGGGACTATTCACTTTTGAAAAATTTACTCAAACTTGTGATTTTTCTTATGACACCTTGCCAGCGAGTGATGAATGGTTTAGTTTTCCTGGCTCAGTATTCAGAATGCAGAGTTTTTTGTGTACTTGGAGTTATATCTGGAACCTATTAGTAATTTTTAGAAGTACATGATTTTACAATTTCTGTTTTCCTGTGGGTACTTTGATTTACTGCAGCAGAACATAGGTGTGATGAAAGATAGAAATTTAAGCAAAATATTGTCTGAAGTTTAAGAAAGTTCCTTCTTTTTTCTCCTCTCATCCTCACACTTGTTCTTCACGCATGTGATCCATATGGTTCTCTTCAGATTCATGCATGAGCTCAAATTCTAAGCTAACCAAGAAAATTTAGTATAGTGAGTAGGGAAAAAAATCCTATTTGGGTTTATCTGGAGAAAAAAAAAAAGGATACAGTGACAGGAACAAACAAAACAGTAAGAATATTACTTCGTGTGGGAAATATCTGTAGGGGCATCATAACGTGCTACTTGAGCTGTGATAAACACACTGGATTTTTATGTTCATGAAAATATTTTTATTTATGAACATTAACAAATAAAAGTCCTTCAGAAGCTAATGTGTCTATTTTCCCTGGCAACTGATTTTTGTATGCCTTTTTTCGACTGTAGTTGGTCTTAAAATTTTATAAAGCTCATTGGCAATGAGTAAGAAGTAGATGGTGGGAGCACTTCCTCCTCTACTTCAGGTAAACATAGTCATTTCAGCTATGCAATTCTGAATTGCATTGCTTAAGGGTGGCACACCATGGTCCCTGCTCAAACAGAACTGAGGAGATACATTAGTGAAGATAGGAATGGTTTAATCCATCTTGGCTGGGCCTGGATGAGAACATCTAGCCATGCTATGGAATCAGAAACAATGAGAAGAATGAGAGCCTGAGCTACATCGGCCGATGCAGTAAGGGTGATTTGGCAGTTCTGACAGAAAGCACTCCTTGCTCATTCAGATTATTGGATCTTCATATTCATTGTTCTGGGGAATTAAAAACACTAGATTAGACAGAGACGGTGTTAAATAGACTTTTAATCAAATAGCAGTTTTGTAAATTGTTATGTAAAATGAGAGGTCATGTTTTAACCTTTCCTTTAGAATAAAACAAGCCATTATCATTTTTATGTGCAGCTCTATACATATTATGCATTTTGTATAATGATTGTCAAGGGTGAGTTTTTCCCAGCCATTTAGGAGGCAATTATTTTGATGAATGAGTAGCACTTGCTCTTGATAGCTGTTAAAATGTGTCGGGTTTCTTTTAGATGTTATAGACTTTGTGAGGGGCAGAATTAGTGATGCTCTGATGATTGTCTGGGATTTTCTTCCTTTAGTAAACCATGTGCAGTCACTGGGCACTGGAGCTGTCGTCAGAATTATTTAATTTTTCTCTGCCATTCTTTCTAATGTCTGCTTTTCACTTCATTATAGGTCTATGATATTACCATTTCTGGGTGGTCCACCTGTTCATGACTACTGACATGAAGATCCATGCCAAAAGTACCTCTGCAGAAATTTTCATAAATGTTTTCATCTACCAAGTGCTAGTTTTTTCAAGTAACGACGAGTAACTTCAAAAAGTCTCAGAACAGAAATAATACCAGATAATAAGTTATTTTAAATTGCTTATTACAAAATAACTCATCAAATCACATAACATGGCAATTGTCCTTCAGAGGTTTAACACAATTACATAAATCAAATCAGCATCAAATATCTTTTTCAGGAGTTTGTCAAAATATTTCCCAACAATCATTTCAGTAAGTACTATTTAATATTCAATGCTTATACTAAAAAAGTATGCTTTCAGAGTTTCCATCCCCATTCTTAAATCCTGCTTATTTGCACCTACCAATTTCTGTTTATTCCGTGAATAGTTTTCACAGAAGTTGTACAAGTTATTTTTCGGACAATACTAAATTACTTTTTCAAATACATGAAACTAACTCCTTTTATTTCTCTGCTAGCTCCTCTAACATAAAGGGGAAATGACAGAACTACCACTTCTAGATTGGAAGTTTCTTGAAAGTGTCTGTGTGTCTGGATGACTCAAGGCATGCAAAACCTCAGCACAGGTTAGAACTAATGATTTCCCAAAGCATTATCCATTTGTGCTCTTCCTTTCACAGGGTTTTCAGGCATTTTGAATTCCCTATGCTTATTCCATGAGATGTAGCAAAAATTCCCTCTGTAGTTCATTTCTGGTTTTCATTAGGCTTGTTGAATTCCCTGGCAACTTACTAAATATTAATGAAGATTTGGAGAAATTGGCTAGGGCAATAATTAGATGGAAATTGGAGGCCTTATCAATTAATACCTCTGGTATAAACAGTGTTTGGGGCTTTACTAATTTAGCAAATTCTCTGAGTCTCTTATATGCAGTCTTTCAAGGAGAGAGTTACTGCCTTTGCAGAGAAGAAAAAGTTGGTTAGGAAAGTGCAGTTGTATACACAATTCAGTACATACATTATATATCTAGTATACAAAATGACATTTTGTTTTTGGAGGCTGAATTCAAGATTCTTCCAAATCTTCCAAGTTTTAAGGTGTTACAAGTAGACACAATGTAAAAGACTTTCTTTGAAATGTTGTTTCCTGCCTTTAAAATGTGATTAAAATGATACAGCATATTTTATAGCTAAGGTACTCCATAGTTGATCATTTGTTGAATGAAGTTATTCTTCTGATAAAAACTAGCATATGTCAAACAGAATGATTTATCAAAATGATAAACTTTCAGAATTTTTTTCTGCCCCTCTCAGTCTAATAAAGCAGTGATGGTAGTCATGTTCAAACACTATGTGCAGTTCAAAATATGTCAGTGACCTGGAGAATCACTCTACCTGGAAAAAAAAAAGAAAGAGAAAAAAGGGTGACAAATCTTGCATTTGTACCATGCCCTGTTCTTAACTGGATCCAGAGGCTGATTAAGCTCTGGGTCTCAGCAGCATCCTCATTTCCTCTGTAAATGGATCTATATGTCAAGTCTTGTGCAGTCTGTGTGAAATGCATGCAACCTTCACCTTCTCCCTTCCCCTACATCTCACATGGTTTCCCTGCTGGTTCAGACTGTCTTTGTGTTCCTGGTGCTGGGTGCACCTGGCTGGCAGCTGGTTCCTTGCAGCTTATCTCTAGAGAGCCCCTCAGAAAGCTCCTGCTCCAGCCAAAACCTACAGTCATGCCCCTGTGGCAGTCACAGGATAATATCAGGATAAGTATTTCAGGCAGGCTGTGAAAGTTATGTTACCAGAGACAGTATGAATGCTTGTGAAAATGTGTGAGCTAGTTTTCCCTTCACTTTTGGGATGTAGATTCCTCTTTTTGGTATGCTTATAGAAAAGCATATAGGGAGCCTCTTGCAGCTACTGCCAGGCTTTAGAAGCTGCTGTAATGAAAACAAAATAATATCTGTCTGCAATAAAAGACTTAATGAAAATATCTGTTCATCGTGTACGTTGTAGGAATATTTACTGGCTTGTTTCCTTATGAAATTGCTCACTAGGTGTCCTCGTAGGATCAAAACTCATTGAATAATTTTAATTTGCTCTATTTGCCCAATCCTGAATGATTATGAGCTATAAAGGGAAACTAATGATGTATATCTATCTGTGACTCAACTGGAAGATTAAGACAGACAAATGAAGATGGCCAACTTTATATCCATTTTTACACTTCATGTTTAAATCTGTGACAGTTTTTGCTGGCTTAGTTCAGAATCCATACAGAATACTGAGCAAATATAAATAATGACTCAATAGATAAATAGAAGTTAATATAATTTTTTCCAACAGGAAAGAATGAATAGCGGAGTAATTAACAGTACACAAACAAGAACTTCATCAAGAATCTGAAAGCCTTACTGTTACACAAACATATTTCAGATAAGCAGGATACTGTATGAAGGATGGCATGGTATGGTAAGAATGATGGTAGTCTGAAATTATACTTGCTAGTTCTTCAGGTAAATGTTTTATGTTCCTCAAAGGCAAGTGCAACAGATTTACCTAATATTGAATGAATAACTGTTTCCGTATATCTGTGACTTATGAGTATTGATTATTTGACATCTGTATAACTAAACAACTCCCACTATTAGGCAGCCTATCTTTTACTTGATTTTATGTCATTAGTTATTCTTCTTGGAAGACCCATAGCTGTCTCTTCTAAGTTAGTTTGATAACATAGATTTTTTCAATTGTAACACTGACCATGATGTTGATTAATTTAACCTCTTCTGTAATGTGGGCCATAGATGTTCAATAAAACACATAAGCAGTTGTGGGCAGTTATAACTGCACACCTAGAGCTGCTGCTCTTGGAAAGTGTGGAATGTATCTTGGGCAGATTTTCCTCTCCAGTGTGTCACAGCCAGCTGAAGACTAATATGATCCTTCATGCAGATTCATGCTAAACAGGTCCTTTTTCTCTGCACAGGACCTAGGAAAAGGGTTGCTATGGAGCTGCTAGTCTGTCTCAGTACTATAAAAATTAACACTTTTTTCCATTTCGTTTGCATTTCTAAAACAGGGATCTTAACAGTGCTTTGAATGGCCTCTTTTTATTGGGTGTCACCTATCCATAATAGGGTGAGGAGTCATGCAGTAGAATTGCCTTTACTCATGTTCCTAATTATTAAAAATGATCAAATTGTTTTGACAGTTACTCTCTAGAAATGTCACTAGCAAAACATAACACACAAACATCTTTTCATGAAACATAGCATGTGAACTACTTTGAGGTAATTGCTTTTTAGTTATACTCATATGTCTTTCACTATCAGAGTTAATTTACAGATACACCTAACATAACACCTGGCAAGTTAAAAGCAGTTGTGTAGGTCTTGTACAGTAATACAAGTGCAAATGGAGGTATGTACTTCTTGGAAAACACACTAATAAAACATCAATGAAATAGCAGCACCTGGAAGGCAGCTATTCTAAAGTAAAACTAGAATTCATAATACCTGATAATTTTATGGTGAATATGAGTAAAAGTTAAAAGCAGTGTCATATCTGAGGTGTAAATACTGATACATACTATCTTAGTGCAGCACAGGCAGCACCATGTGTTGCTTGGCAATGAGGAGGTTTTTATATAGAGTTGAAGCCTGTGGAACAGTAACAGGAAAAGATCAAAGGTGATGCAGAACTGATTTACATAGAAAAATATTTTTTAAAAAGGCAATTGTACATAAGATGATTATGAAGGTCAATAGGAAATATGGACTACATTAGAAAGTATTTTGCCTTAGGGAGCCTAATCTACATAGGATCTTACTAAAGTCAAATGGAGAAGTCAAGCTTTTGCAAAGTCCAGTCAAATTAGCCTCATGGGCTTACTACTTGCCTGGGGAAGCTTATCTTCATGCACCAGAGGAGACATCTATCTTCCCTAGCATTTGTGATTTGTCTCTGTGTGATGACAGGAGAACATAAACAGCAAAATAACAAAAAAAACCCTAAACCAACCCCCAATAAATAAACCACCACCACCAAAGCCCAAAAACAAACCCTAACAAGATCCAAGAACAGCCCTTAAAATAAATTTGGGCAAGTTATTAATGAATAGAATCATATTGGTAATGATATTGGTAATGGCTGCTTGCAGAGGAGATGCTCTTAAGACGTAATGGATGGAATTCAAACCTTGTGAACTACTTTAAACTTTACAGAGAGTAAGTGCTTAGAAACTGTACTACAGGGAAGTGTCCTGCACTGAAAAGAGAATAGAGTACTTGATACAATATCACTGGGTCTTTTCTAACACTCACCCATAAATTTAAGCATATTTAGTGTCATGTAGAGAGTGTTTGATATATAAATGACATAAGAAAGCAGGGTTTGTTTTTTGGACAGAGACCCAAATTCTCCTCTGACAAGACTGTGCTTATATCCCAATTAGTGTTTTCCAAAATTTGGAAAGGAATGTTAAGAATTTGCCTGGAAGGAATGAATGTGACACACATTTCAGCTCCTGGACTCCCAAGCAAGGTTAGGAAGAGGAGACACTTATCCATGAAGAACTGTTAAGTCATTGTGTGAGATCTCTTTTTTATTCTGGGAATGTGAACAGTAGAATGCTGGTCTAGAGAAAGGCTAAGAGATTAGAGATTATCTGTATGATCTGCTAGAACTGCAGTGTTTTCAAAGCAGAAATAGAAGCAAAAGGAAGCAGTAGGTATAAAATGGCTCTCTCTGGCACGTGCCTGTCTGACAAATAACCATGGCACTTGTAGTGATCTGAAAAAGCAAACAGAGTTCATAGCAGAGATGCTGGAAAAGGCTCAGAAAGGACACTAGATGCAGGCTCAAGAAGTGGTGTTTGAAAGGTCAAGCTTAAGCTGACATGTCAGCAAATACAGGTGAAAGAAATAGGCTGAGTAGTTGCTGGAGCAGCTCTGAGTTGAGTGTGTTAGCAGTGTACTGCAGAAAAGACAGAAATAAAGATAAATAAATTCTGCCTTATGTTCTGTGTAACTCAAGGACTCTGAGAAAGCAGCACTGGGATCTCTCACTGATGCACATCTGTGCTGCTCTATTCATATCAGCATTCCTAGGGGTTTTAAAATCCATCAGTACCTTCACAGCAGTAGAAGCAGAATTTTGCCTAAACATCCAGGACTCTGTTCAAAAATCAGTGCATTTACAAGTGGTAACTTTGCTATCTTCTGCTCTTTATTGTGTTCAAATGTTATTGCCTGCAGGCACAGCATCTCTCTTTTCTGCTACAGTGACATCATGACCCAGTCACTGCCTTTTCTAAACAGAAGCTAATCAAGTAATTTATTTTCTGTAGATAGCAGTATTTGTGGGTAATTGCTTGAAGATCATAGAAACTTCTCCACAGGATTTCTTTTCACAGTATTTCGATTTCTAAAGTGCACTTTCATTAGTGTCTTCTGAGGAGGTGGGTTAGGTCAGCTCTGCTTAACTGCTGTTCTACTTGGAAAACCAAAGGAGAGGCTGGACATGCAAGGGTAGCTTAGTTCCCCATGTCTCTTCATGACTGCTGACACTGCTAGAGGCTGGTTCAGTGTCCACCATAATCTGGGGATGTCTCTAGTGTTCCTGTAAACTGCAAATGGCAGCACACCTATTACAGTATCATTTTTGAAATGAAAATTGCCAGAATGGAACATCTGTGTGATTTCCAATACCTCCTGTGTGAGGCAGGAGGAGCCAAGTATCCAGTTCCCTGACTGTGAATACGGAGTGTTATTTCTAAATCTTTCTTCTAGCAATCTTTCTTGTTATTTAGTCAGCATTTCAAAACTGTCTGATAGCTAACTTAGTGTTAATTTTTAATATCTGCATTTTCTTTACCAATACAGTGTGCCTGAGTTAGGGCATGAAGGATACTATGGAATTTTTGATCAAACCCCAGAAAATGGATGAGGAGTTGTGCTCTTGGTCTAGGTAGTAAAAACCTGTTTATTTATTATAGCATATGTTTTGGCACTTGTAATTCCTTGAAGTCTCCCAAAATTGACTTTGTGGACAAAAATTTCTACAGATACAGGACTGCTAGAGACCTTAGTGAGCTGAAGCATCTGCAATGAATGTATCCAGGATAATGAAAAAACAGTTCAGGCTGGACTTTCCCTGTTTTACATGGACAAGCTGTTTATTTCAGTCCTCCATTCTTCTGCAGCCTCTTCATCTCAGCTTTGGAGCATATATGGGCTATCCCTTTATCTGTTTCTATATAGCTCATGCTGCCTTAGGCAAAACGCTGATTTGATCAGTTTGTTTTCATCACACTGAGCCTATCACTACCCTCACTCCCCATCTCTCACCTGTTTTGGCCAGGACTGCATCTGTCTGTAATTCTGATGGGACACTGTCCAGTGTTGTGTAAGCAGGCAAGTGGTCAGCATAGAGAAACAGGTGCAATAAATGTAATAATAGCACATAACAGTGAGAGAGGACAAACTGGTGCATATGGGTCTGTCAGTAGGGTAGAAGTCTTAATTTTTACATCCACTTTTTTTGTTTCCAAAAGCATAATGAGATATTACAGAAATAAAAGGTGTTCACTTGTAGCATTACATTATTTTGCATCTTCTGTCAGT
>NW_008688030.1:43286-55934 GCF_000695815.1 Acanthisitta chloris
GCTATAGCCTGCAGCATTGTTTAAACTTCAGGTATCAGGAGTAAGTTGAAATTACAAATGAAAACCTGAAACAGTTCTGTAGTTAAGAATTGGCATGAAGAATTAATCCTGAGGTTTATTTACAAAACTGTTATCATGTTGATGCTTCTCTCTGATGATGCTGTGAAGGTCCACCATCACACCAGCTGCAAAGCTTGTACAATCTTTGCTTATGTGCTGGTTTTGGCTGGGGTGGAGTTGGCTTTCTTCACAGTGGCTAGTATGGAGCTATATTTTGGATTTGTGCTGAACATGGGGCTGATAATACAGAGATGTCATGGCTGAGCAGAGCTTACACAGAGCCAAGGCCTTTTCTGGTTCCCATACTGCTGTACTAACAAGGCTGTTGGGGGTGTATGGGAGATTGGAAGAATACACAACTGGGACAGGTGGCCCAAAGTGATCAAAGGGATATTCCATATCATATGACATCATGCTCAGTACACAAACTGGAGGGAAGCAGAAAGAAGCAGGGACATTTGGAGTGCTGGTGTTTGTCTTCCCAAGTAACTGTTACACATGATGGGGCCCTGCTCTCCTGGAGATGGGTGAACATCTACCTGCCTAGGGGAAGCAGTGAATCAATTTCTTGTTTTGCTTTGACTGTGTGTGCAGCTTTTGCTTTCCCTATTAAACTGTCTTTATCTGAACTCATGAGTTTTCTAGCTTTTACCCTTCCAATTCTCTCCCTCATCCTGCTGGTAAGGGAGTGAGCGAGTGGCTGTGTGGGGCTTGGTTGCTGACTGATGTTAAACCACGACAGTTAACTATGCACTGGACACAGCTAAGGGACCTCCTGAACAACCTAGGTGAGACCACAAAGTGCACCATAGACAATGGCAATATGAGAAAAGGAGATTGTTTATGTCCTTTTCTGCTTGGCATGCACCGGTGTGCAAGAACTCGAGTGTGGTGTGAGGGCATCAGTATGCAGCTCCAGCCCCACAAAGCACCTTTTAAAAATTTGTTTACTTTTCAAATAAGGCTAGATGAAAGTTGTTAATCTAAAAATGTAATATCTCTGGGTGTATTTTTTCCACTTTGAAGTAATCTTAGCAGAAGATATGGTGTTGCAAATAATTGAAACTACCACTAATGGCCACATTAATGTTGTGTCAAATGGAATGATCTTTCCTCAGGCACTCAGTGTGAAGCTTTGCCATAACACTGATGTTTTGGTGCATTATTTCATTTTAGGGTTTTGATCTTGTTTGTCATTATTGTTATCGCTATCATCATTAATTTCTCAGTTTCTCAGCCAACACAACAGATCTTTTAGTACTTAATATTCAGAGTGAAAGCTGAGACACTAAGATTTAAAAGTTCATTTTCAAGTGGAGGTGCTTAAACTTTAGACTTTTAGATGTGTATAAGAGGTGTCAAAATGCAGCCACTGTTAGACATGCAGAAATTTAAACTCTGGTGAAACTTTGAGATTGCACAAGTATAGGCACCCAAATTTTAAAATGTTGATCCACTTTAGCTTTGCAAAGCTATTCAATATGTCTGTAGCCAAGCTGAAAAGTGAGCTTGAATGTCTTACCTCCCATTCTTGCAGCTTATTTACTACAGCTGCCCCTTTCTGCACTGACATTTTCTAAGCAGTTATTTCCAACTGATTTCAAATTTGCATCATTGCACCCATCCTGTATTTTGCTAATTAGTCGCCATTTTTTCTCTGTAATAGTCTTTCCTAGACAGTCTGAATGGGTCTGTCACGTCCCTGCAGCCCTGATATATGGGATACATTTTGGGCCACATGCTGGGAATGGGCTTTGGTGCTCTGCACACAACATCACAGATGAAGGAAAACTGGGTGACTGGCAAGAAGCATAAGGGTAGCAGTGCTGGTGTTTTCTGACCTGACATTTATTTTTCCAAGCATATGAAATGCATTCCAATTCTGTGGATTAAATTCACAGGCAGTTTATCACATCTTCCAAATTGCTAATAAAGATAGTAATTTGAGCTTAATGCTGAATGCTGAAGCATCCATCTAAGTGGATATACCAGACCAGAGTTTCAAACGGGTAATGTCTGGAATGAAGTACTGTGAAAGTCACTGAGGCCTCCTAAATACTCGGAAATCAGGATTCCTTTGTCTGGGGACTTGTTGAGGGTTTTAGAGAATCACTGATTCTGATTTTTTTTATTTTATTTTGGGGAACATTTTGTAAAATATTACTTATGTTGTTTTGTTTGTGGGTCTCCAATGAGGTTATTTTTAGAAGGATGACTAGTGTTTGGGGAATAATAACTATTTTGACATAATAGCTGCAGTGAAAATTTAAAAAGAAAACAAACCCAAAAATGCTCAGCATGGTCTGAAACAATTTTAATTTCAGAACAATCCAAGCAAATCCTTGCACTACCGATTCCTTGATTTGAAGGATAACATCAACATGTCAAGATATATATCTTTTGAAAATAACATCTAACATCAGATTTTAAATGCACTTGCAAAACATTGTATTTTAAAATAATTTAACGTCTCATTTTATCTGGTCAGTACAGAATATAAATCCTTTCTTTCCCTTTTCACATGATGCTTGCGCAAAGGAAATAAGATAGACACGTTGAACAAAAGATATTACCAAGCTCTTTCCACATTGGAAGAGGGTGTAAATTAAACAGTGACCTGGCAGTCTGAAGTACTTCAGGTAGGTCTTTCACATGAAGAGTCAGGCCAGCTTTCTCAGGCTCCTGTCAGGTTACTGTGACACTGGAAAGAAAGTATGAGTGTACAACAAGTACTGAAAAGCTGTAGATGTAGCATACCCACACTGTTTAACTTGTTCCCTGCTCAGAACACAGGGTACTCTAGGCACGGGGACACTTAGAAAAGGGCTGTGCTGGTAATTACAAGGAGAAGCAAAGTAATACTAAACCCTTCACTAACCTGATTGCATAATTTCTTACCTTTCCAAAACACACTTGTAGCTACCCTACCTAAACTGCATATAGCATTGGACTTATGACTTGTTGAAGAATTCAGTTAATCTGTGAGTTTTGAGTGAGGTCATCTTGGTTACAATAAAAACATTTTGTCTTTGCATTGCATCCTTCATGTCGAAGGAAACCACTACTACCTAGGAACTGACATTGCTTCTTCTTCTGAGGGGTACAACTGTTCGATTAAAGGACATTTTAGTACAAGGCCTCAAATGTCTAAAAAGCTGAACATAAACAAATTGCAGAGAAGAAAATTGGACAGAACATTGGTGTATATCATATGTACTCTTGCAAAAATTTCTCAGAAATCTTTATGGTTGCCAAGAGACACAAGGTGTACCGTCACCCTCCTGGAAAAGTACAGGACATAGTAATACTAACTCATAACACTAGAAGAACAATTGCCCATTCCAAATACACAGCATCTTGGGATTTCCAAATAGCAGTTGACACTAGTGTTTGGTTGTGTTATCTGACAAGGTCAAATTCTGAAACAGTGGACAATTTTGGAGAAAATTCCATATGCCATGTAGACATATGGAAAGATAAAATAATTTTTTAATTTTTTCTGCCGTATTTAGGTTCAAATGCTTAAATGCTGCAGTTTTGAGAGCAGTAATGACATTAGCAAATTGTCAGTATCATTGTCACTATGGTTGAGTGCTGATTTTCCTCTGTTGCTCTTACTATTAATCTATTACTGTTTCAGAATACTTTTACTTCTTCTTAGCCCTGTGGTGTTTCATGAAATTGTACCCCTTATTCTGAGCAATAGCCTGTCTGCACACTATCTTACCTGTGAGAAAAGGAAGCCAACCTCTCTGACACACCTCTTGACTGGCCCTTTATGCTGTGCTGTAGGCTCAGTATTTTGCCATATTCTGCTGGACCTGTTTGAACGTGTTCTGGTTTCCTAATGAGACTAAGGGACTTGTGTTTATTTGCAGACTCAGACATGACTACGTGCTGTGATGATAAAAATGTTTTTTAATTGATTATGTGGGAGGAGTAAGTGTTTTCTTTTTATTTTCCTTCTTTCTTTTCCTTTCTAAAAGTAGTAGGCTTTTTTTCCCCCCTTCTTATGGATAAATTATTCGTGGCGCACTGTAAAATAGATGTGTCCTCCTATGTTCTGCAAGGTTTCTCAAGCTCTGTGATACCTCTTGATACACAAAATCTTTGAGGGAACATTTATCCATGCCAGAATCCACACCTTGATCTAAAGTTCAGTGTTAATACTTCGGTGCTTTAACCTACAGTGTACAAGGACCCATTGTATAGTATGTGGAGAATCTTTGAACACAGCAGTTCATCTACCTTTCTTTTAGGGTAGATAATTTATTTTTTTTATTTGCACAGAAGAATATGTAAGTTTATGCAAGAAACAAGATCCAAAACCATCATCCACTCGTGATGACAGTGATGTCAATTGATTTTTTTTTTATTTCCAGGCACTAAAATTCACTAAAAATCAAGGAGAGTTTTTGTAATTGAAAAGAACCAAACAACCTAATTTTAATGGGGCCTACCTATATGCAGCACCTTGATTTCTCTGTGCCAGTATAATTCCTGCCATTGGACTAAGGAGGACTTTTAGTGGAAACATCTGTCTGTGTGCATCTGCAGTGTGCTTCTGGGTAATATTTATGGCCTTTTTGTTTTTGTTTTTTTTTTGTTTTTTGTTTTTTGTTTTGTTTTGTAGTTTAATGTGATTGTTTGCTATGGAAGAAGTGTTTTCATGTGTATTATTTGATTTTTGGTTTTTCAGTTAGGCATTTCTTTTCTATGCTACAGTTAATAGAAATATGTGTAATTTCATTTCTTTTGGTTTCATGTTTGTTGCTGACTTTGAAAATGAATTGCTGAATTATTTCAGTAATAAATATCTAAATATGGAACGTGCATAGACAAGTGGTGAGGAAAGGCAGGGTTTAACTGCCATGCTGCTGTGAGCATGCAGCAGAAGTGCCAGGATGGTAATTGCTGCTTCTTGGACTAACTGTACATTTTATGAAAACAAGGGCAACCTAATTGTTGACTTAGAGATGGATCTGACTCATGATGGATTCAAGTTTCCTGTCAGTAGGGTCTCCTGATTGGCTTAGTTTATGTTTGTTTGGACAAACACTGAGGACTCAACCTTAAATACAAACAAACAGGAAGCAGATAAGGAGAGGAAAAAGAATGCCTGTTATTTGTGAAGATCTGGCATGAAGCAAGGACAGGACTTAATTTCTGATATCCATTCTTTTTCTGTGACTTGTGAATAATCTATGTAAATTTTATTTATAACTAAAAGGCAAACAATTTTTAATGGATAGCTGTTGATTGATTTCTCAAGTTGTTCCAGACAGGCCCCAAAGACATTAGAGTCTGTAGCTGGCAAAATGATAAACAATGATTGCTTAAAATTCTATTTAGAAATTAGCTTTGTGCGGTACTTTATCTAGCTCTACTTATTGACTGTCTGGGCAATGTACTTCACATCTCCTGTAGTCCAATGAATCACAGCATGTTATTAAAAATCAGTGCTGGCTCTTACCATCTCTCTTCTCCTAATTGTTTTGTGCTATGAGGCCTGTATGTTGCTTCTGAAAGGCTTAAGTAGATTCTGTGTTGCTGCTACGCTGTTGTATTTTTCCATAGAAGATAAGTAATATAGAGCATGGCAACCCTGTGTGTTTCACACACAGCTCAGGTGGGGGAAACGACTAGAGGAACATGGTGAATGTTCCAGCTAATTCAGTCGAGACTTTTCTTTCAGTATTGAGAAGAAAAAGGGGAAAATTGCCCAGTGGATAAGGCATTTGAAGTATGTAAAAGAAAATTCCAGGTGTAGACATGAGCCACATTTAAGAAAAACATTACAAAATGTATCTATGTACACATATATGGAAACTTATATATATAAAATAAATGTATAAATAAACTGGATGTATATGTGTATATGCAATATTATATTTGTATTTATAAAGTATTTGCAATAAGGGATAATGATAAAGAAGATCAGATCACTGTTACGATCTGATTAGTAAGAGATGCTTCTGCACAAATTAAGGTGTAAACAAGACCATATACCAAAATCAATAATACATTATTACAATAATATGAGTTTTATTTAACAATAAAATGTGAGGTAGAGCAATAGAAAGATATAAGAAAGAGTTGGGGGGAGAGAGAGAGAGATCAAAAGAGAGAGAATGAGAGAGAGAGGGAGAGAGGTAATCACCACTGATGGATCCAGCAACATCCTATTGGTCCCTCTTCACCCTGGGTTTCTCAATGGTGGAGGTCCAGAGTCATTCTTCTGGTGGTGCAGGTCCCAAATCATGCTCTTGGTGGTGAGGGTCCCAGGTTGTTCATCTGGGGATACCACCTTTATACAGTCTGATTTCTGGGTATCCATGAAGGCATATTCCTAATTTCCATGCAAAGTGAGGATGGGTGTGCCTTCATTTGCATGCTTCCTCAGGGTGGGGATTCAGTGGTCTCACATACTGCCTGTTCAACAACTCAGGGTGGTCTTTGTTTGACTGGTGATATGTGTATACAGTTTGCCACAGTGGGAATTTTTGTTTAGATACGTTAACCAGATTTCGCCTCCACCAGGCCTGGAATTAAGGCAAACTCATCTTTTTTGTTCTCATCTCAAGTTGCTGCCATCATGGCTAGTGTGTCTTATCTTAGGGTGAGTCCCTTTTGTGGCCTTAGCAGTGTTTGAGACAGGCAAGGTATTCTTTCGTTCCTTACAATCACATACTCTTCACTTTTAAAAAATCTAATTAGGTCAAATATTTCTCAGGTTCTGAACATTTTACAAAGGGAGGAAATCATGTAGGTCAGGACATTAGGCTTAGATACTGACTTAGATGAATCTTTTAATCTGTGGGATCAGGAAATTAAGCTATGAGCATAAAAGAGCAAAGTATTTTCACACAAGTAATTCTAACCCTCTCAGGAAAGCTTTAATCCTGTGTCTCTGTGAAGTCTGTGAGATCTGTCTGATAATGATGATGAAGTTTCTGATTATATTATAATGCAGAATAAATGCAATGAAATTCAGCATTGTGCTATGGAGAGGAGGCTTCCTCATTTAAATATGTTTGAAGAGATATCAGAAACATTAATGAATATTACTCAGTAAATCCATGATTAACTCAAACATAGTTATTCAATAACATTTCCCAAAGCCTTCATGCACACTGTGAAAAAATTCCCAACTGTTCCAGTCTTGTGTTCACAACAATTAAACTGACTCAGTGATAAGTAGTAAAAGTTTGAAGAACACATCAGCATTGACACATCTACATGAAGAGTAGAATCAGTTAAGTGAAAATAGAAGGCTATTACGTGCACATGCAAGTTTTCTGATCACTACTGCAAATGAAAGTTCAGGAAGTGAATGGTGTGGTCTGAAGAATTCCATCAAGAAGAGTATCTGTGACTGAAAACTGACCCTTTTGCTTAAATCTTCATATAAGTCTTCAGGATAAGGATAAGTCAACTTATACGTGGCTTTCAATTCTAACTGAAAGTTCCTCTGTATTAAAAACTCCTAACTGGAACAGTGTGAATATATATGTGTATATCCTGAAGAGCTTTTGCAAGCCATGAGAAGAGACGTCTCCTAATATTTCTAGAGGAACGAATTGCTGGAATGGGAGCCTTTTCTTGAGGTGCTCAGTGGTAGATCTTCCTCAGTTTTGTGTACTTTTTGTGTAGTTCATTTTAAAAAAGAAAAATTGAAAGTGGCACATCAGTCACACTGTTTATGTGATGTTGTCCCTGCCCATTCCTTAGTAAATGTCAGGTACCAGTCAGATAGGTTAAGAAAGTCTTTTCAAACTATAAATAGCCTCAATCTGAATATTCCATTGGAGCAAGTTTTCAAAAATTCTTTCACTTTGTTGTGGTGGTGATAGCTCACTGATCCTTTGGAGGGTTACTGCAGATCAGAGTCTCTACTCATCAGGATAAAGCACACAAAATGCAGTGGGAATCCCTTTTGTTGACTTCTGTTGATTTTCGCTGGTTTCAGAATGAATCACAGGGGATAGTCACATAAACTTTGTTCTGGAAATTGATGCCTTTTGATGCAATCAGGTGTTAGAACCTTCCTTCTCCGAATGAGGTTTAAAAGGTAAATTTACTCTAGAAAGAGAGATAAATGACCAGTGTATTTCTGCCACTAGAAAATTCCACTAGCATATTGCTGTATTTTCCACAATAAAATACAAAATATGCAGTATTCTGCACATTACAATGATTATTATACTAATGCCAACTACCATATTATCCTATAATTTTCCTTAAATAATTTGATTTTGCACTTGGCTGGTTTGCCTCAGCAAATTAAGTAAATGTGCTAAGAATGAAGATGGGTAATAAGCTGTTCTCCACACATGAAACAAAAATTAACCGATGTTCTGAGGAAAATTGTAATTATAGCACTCTTCTGTAAAGACGTCCTCTGAGTATGGTGATTTTGGGAAGGATGCATAAAGACAGGTTAAAGGACCTGAAAATGTAGGTGACAATGCACCACAGGCTACTTTCTGGAATTTGATGCAGACTGTGCTTTTGTAGGTGACCTTTCTATTAAATACATGGGACTTGTAAAGCTTGGGAAAAGGGAAAGATAAGAAATAAAAAGAAGAAAAGAAAAGCAAATGAAGAGAACATGATTTCTTGAAAGTTTTCTGAAAGCCAAGTTCTTGCAGAGGATTTTCTCAGCTCTCCACCTATGTATTTTTGTATGAAGTAGGACTTCTTGCCAACAGTTTCAGTGACTGTATGACACTGTGACAAAAGACACATTGATATGTCTGACAGCATGGTGGATACTTTTTTTCCCCCATTTTTATTTTTAATGATGAGTTTGCTTTTAAATGAGGTTCAGAGCCCTCAGGGCAGCCTGACATAAACATGTGGTCACATCTTGCAGTTTCAGAGCAGTCCATCAGTGGAAGTGTAGCATGTCATACTGCTGACTTTCTAAACCAATCATTTAATCAAAAGGCATAATAATCCATCACCTCTGCATAGGAAGGGATCATAACTGAATTCAGAGCATTACTAGTAAAAGGAATAATTTTATGTCCCCTTATTTGATTTATGGGTGGAAGTTGAAATAGTGAGAAGCTGAATAGAATTTCAGGCTATGGGACAGGAATAGAGGTGTCTATTCTGTCAAACAACAGTCAATATCACCTTCACAGACACACCACCTCAGTTAGAGGTATTTTTTAGTTTTGTGTGTTTGGTTTGATTTGGGTTTTTATTTGTTTGTAGGGCTTTTGATTTGTGTAGTTTTGTTTGGTTTTTTGTGTTTGTTTGTTTGTTGAGTTAGTTTTTAGATGGTTGCATTTTGTTTTATTTTGTTTTGTTTCATTTTGAGGAGGGGAAAGCAGAAGAGATTAAGGTAGCAGAAATCCTTTGAGACGCCAGCCTGAAGTAGGACTTCTTGCCAACAGTTTCAGTGACTGCATGCCAGGCAGCAGTGAGGACTTGCAGTACAGCTTCTTCTGCTGTTGGCAGGCAGAAGGTTTTCATTTCTGTTGTGGACATTTTTGACCATAGCTGTGACGGAAATGAATAAGCAGTCCTAAGAAAAGGGGCTTCTGGACTGAAGCATGGAGGTTGCTGCTCCTGGTACCTGCCAAGTGTAAATGATCAGGAAGCCCCAGAAGAGAACAACGTGCCCAGGAAAATCTGAGCCCTGCAATGAGGTAAAATGAACCAGGTTAGGGCAGAGGTAACGGCCTGAAAGGAGGGATACGTCTCTTGTGTGTAGCCCTTACCTGTTTTGGGCAGGAAGAAAATTTCTTTGATTCTTGCTCTGTGCATCCATGATTCAAGGCAAGTTTAAATTGGAACATTCCTCAAATATGTCTGGACTTACAGGACTAGGTCAAGAGAAGGAGAAACAGATCCTTAGGTACAGAAATGTAGCAACTTATATTTTCACTCTGATAGATCTGTGAACTCTGATTTAGGTAATAGGTTTCGAAGACTCTAGGGTCCTGAAAAGATAGGTCTATATGTATCTGCTGTTTTGCTAAAGGATGGTTTTTTTGAATTCATGGAGGTGTATTTAAAAATAAAATCTATTGTAGACATATGCCAGAATTTTTGTTATTGTATAGCATTACTTTTTTCATCAAGTTTTAATATATTAGCAAAAAATAAGAGGTGCTATGATGATTTTGGGGAGTGCTTTTTCCTGTGAAAATGTCTTCTGTATTATATTATTCTCCTTGTTTTTCCGTCCCTTTAGGCAAAAAAAAAAGCCCTGTAACCCTATAAATTTTTTTTCATAACATGATTGTAATTGTAATGTCATTTTTCTCGTTGTTAAAAAATGATATTTACCAATCTTGCTTTTAGATATGAGAGTAATAAAACATGCTTTGATATTAAAGGAATAGTTAAGACTGGGTATATCATCATCGGGTTAAAATTTGTAGCACTTGAGAAGTTCTGGAACACGACAGCTGAAGCACACTGTTTCCTGCAGAGAAGGATTTATGAAATCCTACAGGGGGCAGGGAAGGATGCATTACAATATGGCCTTTCCCACAGAGAGGGATCTTAAAGAAATCTAACCTAAAATTGCCTTGTCTGTATAGGCATCTAAAATGAAGTACACCTCATTTACCTGCAGCCAGTGTCTGGACTCTGCTTTACGTCAAGAAACCACGTTGAAAAGCTGAAAGAATCCTGTTTTCTTCATATATTACTGCCTATTTTGGAATCTACTAAGTTAAGCCAAGGCTTTCAAGTGGAAATCCTATCCTTTGCTCTACTTTTCAGTTGGCCTTTTTCTGAAAGACTTTGTAGATAATCAATTCCTCTGTGCCTATTTAACCAAATAGTAAGCATTATGGGACCATTGCATTAACTTTTCCTGGAGCAGCTGAGAAAGCAATGCTTTTTCTCACAGGGAGAGTAGAACTAAAAACCATGGAAGTGGCAAGATATTACCAGACTTTTAGGCCAACTTCATTTGCATCTAAATTACTTTAAAGGAATGTTTGAGGGGAAAAAAAGCTTGTAGGTAGGATGCTGTAATGACTCATTCCTGACACATATAATAGATTGCTTCTATGATTTCCAGAAATATTGCCACGTTGAGACCTTGTCATTTGTCCTGGTACTGTCTACATGTTCACTGTGGTTTCAGCTTGATTTTGACCCTCATATTTAGGTCTCTTAAATCTGTTGACCTGCTGCAGTTGTGTTCATAGTGGAGACTGTGCAGCAGGTACCCAGGTAAAATATTTCATGGTTTGAGTCTTTTTACATTCCCTGTTTCTGGGCACTGGTATCAATTGAACTTGAGGGACTGGCAGAGGAAAAGGGCTAGGAGCCACTCAATCTGCCATTCTGCTGTAGCTTGCCTCTGTCTTAAACCTGCAGCAGAAGTGACCCAGCCTGCAGCACAAAGCTCACTAGAAAGGAGCCTTGAGAATTTCTGTCAGGACAACGATCATCATTAGGATCTATCATTAGGAGTAGCAACTTGAAGAGATGATGACCACTGCCTCCAGTGGTCATCCCATCATGTGGGACTTACCTTTGATGTACTGGGCTTGAATGTGCTGTTTTTAGCCACCTGTAAGCAAGATGAAGCAGCTACTCTTCAGATACTTGTTCAATGCTTCATTGTGCAACACTGCAAAATGACAACTTTGAAGACATGAAATAAACTGGGTAAAGAAGGTTACATTTTTTAGGGCACAGAGACGATTCTGTAGCTGTGGGAAACATTAGGATGTCATATTGTACTCATTTTCACAAGATTACCAGGGCAAACAAAAGGAGTTTTGCATAACCATCTGGTGTCAAGTACTTTACAAATCTGTGACAAAGTTAGAAGAGAAACTAGAAAAGTACAAATGTATCAAAGAAGAATTTCTTCTTGAAACATCAGTGCAGACACACTGAAGCAGATGGATTCCCCTAAAGAATATAACGATTTTCTTTCACCATTTCACATAATGTGCTTGCAAGCATAAATAAATATCTATGAATTTATACATAACTGCAGGTCTATAGGGACACAACTGCTGCTGGAGAGCAAGAAACATACCTTCTATGTTATTGTAGCAGGAAGATCTAGGAGTAGGCCAGGAGAATGTTACAGAAAGGGTGAGACTAGGTCATCAAGCCTTATGACTGGGGACAGTTCACAGTTGGTGGATATTCTGGTTAAAGATGCTCTTGGGGACAAATAAATCAAAAGAAGAATGAGACATAAAATTAAAAAATGGGAAAGGGAAAACTCTACTCAGTGTTCAGCTGAGAACAGCAAGAACAGGGTCCCAAACAAGTGTCCTTCTCTGAGGACTCTCTGAAGTGCAGCAGGCTGTGATGATGATCATGATTCTGGTGATTTTTTACCATCTTTTCCCTAATGCTTTATGTATTTTTCGTAAGGATCCACACAAACTCCCTCTGGGTTGTTTCCTATTAGAATGTTATTAGTGTTGACTGAAGTATGCTGGTTAGGCACCAATGTTGCACACTGATTAGTTGTTATGCTTCTGTGCACATAAAAAATTGGAATTTTTTTTTCTTTACAATTTAGATGGCCTTTAACTGCTTCCTTGTGCACTGTGCTTTGGACTTTTCTTAGATATATGTGTGTGTATATAT
>NW_008688031.1:0-2879 GCF_000695815.1 Acanthisitta chloris
TGTCAGTCCTGGGTTTGATGCTCAGAGTAATTCAGTGCTCGCTCTTTTCGCGCTGCCGAGTCCCGCTCAGCTGCTTTGCTCTCCTCCCCGCAGGTCCGAGAAGCCCAACTGGGATTACCACGCGGAGATCCAGGCGTTCAGCCACCGCCTGCAGGAGCGTTTCTCGCCGGAGCTGCTCAGGGCTGCGTTCGTTAACGCGTGTTACATCGAGAGCGAAGAGGCGAGGCGCCGGCGGCTCGGGCTGGACCAGGGCACGGTGGCTCTGAACCTCCAGGACAACAGCGAACTGGCCGAGCAGGGGCTGAGCTTCTCCCGCTCCTACCTGGCACAGTGCTTTGAAGGTGCCTACCCGGACTTACCTGCGGAGGGCAGAGAAGCACTGGTTAATTTTCTTACCGGCCAGGAACTTGTCTCTCACGTGGCTCGAAACTTGGCCCTGCAGGACCTGGCGCTCTGCAGGGACTTCCCTGCTCCTCCGCAGGTGCTGCAGAGGACGTTCCTGGCTGTGGTCGGAGCCCTGCTGGGGAGCAGTGGCCCTGAGAGAACGGGAATCTTTGTCAGGGTAGGTCAGCCGGGTGATGTTTGGTACCTTGGTGGGCAGAGATCCCTGGAGATTGGCAATAACGAGGCAGTTTAACAGTGAGATTTGTTGGGTGGTGCTGGTGGTCAGGTGAGGCTTTGGGGTTGTTTGTTTTCTCTTTTTTTTTTTTCCATTAAGAAGCACAAGCCAATTGAGTACATAAAATGGGGGTATTAGTATTTGCTGGCACTTGCTAAGGGAAATATATTCCATGCCCTGTACTATCAGATAATGAAATTACTTCATGTGAGCTCACATATCTCTTCCATTTAAAACAACACACTCTGTGTGAACAGGGGCTGAGTTCATAGGTTTTGCATGTAGGAGTGCAAGAACCTAAAGATACTCCATAGAAAAATGTTCTGTTAAAATTCAGTGTAACAAAGCAGTTTCAGCTATCCTCTTCACTTCAGTTTTGCAGTGGAGAAGTGTCTTTTTATCAGTCTTTTTTTCTGATGCAACAACACTGAGAGGTCTCTGTAAGTGCAGTTGGCAGCTTACAGGCAGGAGAGGGATCCAAACAGCTGAACAGGTTTGCACATTCCCTTCAGCCTTTGTGCAGAACTCATCGGGTGGGTGAGTTCTTGCTTGGCAGAGCCTGTTGCTGACCCCAGGCTCGTTGATTCTGTGATGTATTCCAGCAATTCCTTGTCAGCTCTCTTAATGCCTTTATTCTCCTTAGGAGACACCACAAGCCCAAGCCATTAATTCTAACTTCTACGTTTTCTTGTTTAGGATTTTCTTGTTCCCCAGCTGATTGGAAAAGACCTGTTTGAGATCTGGGAAGTTATAAATCCTATGGGATTACTAGTGGAAGAACTGACCAAGAGGAATATCTCTGCTCCTGAACCAAGGATTACCAGACAGTTGGGAGTCAGCACGGTTCTGCCACTCTACTTCGTTGGGTTGTACTGGTGAGTACAATATTAATTTAAGGTGAAATGGATCTAACTGGGGGAGAGGAGAGAAGAAAAGATGGTCTTTTCCTTTTCTGCTTGTGCTTTTTGGTCAAGCTGGTACAGCAAAGAAACTTTACAGTGACTTCCATCTGAAATCAGCCATTTAAACATTGACCACAGCTCTCTGTGGTGATATATAAAAACAGTCTCTGACTAAAGAGCTTTAGAGGCTAAATGAGGTGCACCAAAGAGCCTGTCTGTGTGTGTTCTGACACAGGAGCTTTGTCAGCAGCCTGACTGCATGGCTTTGGAGGGAACACAGCTGTATCCAGTGTTGAGGGAAGGACAGAGAAACATCAAGGGAGGTGGGATTGAAGAGAGACTCATTTCGTGTTCCAGAGAAGCTTTTTAGTTTTCAAATCACAGGCACTGTAAACAAGGCAAGAGGAGTGTGTGTGTGCAGACAAGAGTTAGTAAGTGCCTGTTGTCCCTGGTTCCTGTGTGTCAGGTGTGGTCAGTGCTCATCCTGGTCTCTTGCCCAGGAATGACATTGCTCCTCTGGGGCAGGACAAAACCCCCATCACTGCTGCATCTCTAAATGAGCTGCAAATAAGGTAACCAACATGGGTTGGTTACCTTAAATCGTACTGATTTATCCTGCTTTGTTTTATATACCTTCGAAGTTTTATTGTGTTATTAAAAAAAGTAACACTGATTGTTTTCTTCTGGGATCCCTGGTGTCCCTTCACGAACTGTTCCTATTCACTGCCCATAGGTGTTGACTAAACAGCTGAGCACGTGCTGCATAACAGAGAGTGCTGCTCTGTCAGTCCTTTTGAAGTAGTTTGAAGATGTTTCCTTGCCAAGGGAGGAGCAAGACAAAAGCATTTCCCTTCCTGTTTAAGCTAACCAGAATAATGGGGTTGGATATTTTTAACAAAGGTAACAAATTGAATGCTTTAAAGAGTCAGTGCTGTGTCAGGAATCAAAATGAGCAGAGTCGTGTTCTTCCAGGAAATGGACACATTTCTGATCTGAGTTTCCATTGTTGAATACACAATCACTTATCTCTGCAGGAAAGACCAACAGAAATGTTTACAGTGTGTATGTGTAGATATTACCTTCAGTATTCACAGACCCTGGAGAAAAAGTAATCTGTCAGCTCTTACTCCCAGAGCACAGCAGTGCTCAGAGCTTCATGGTGAAAATGTTGGTGATTTTGTTTTCTCTCCCCCAAGTGATAAGAAGATTTTAGCTGAAGGCCCTGGTGAAACCCTGCTGGCTGCAGAGGAGGAAGCTGCCCGCGTGGCCCTGCGGAAGCTCTATGGGTACACAGAGAACAGGAGGCCTTGGGACTACTCCAGACCCAAACAAGGATCAGCAGCTGAAAAGGCAATCAG
>NW_008688031.1:2899-6584 GCF_000695815.1 Acanthisitta chloris
TGTGGTTTCTCTTTAAGAGTTTATGTTTTCCATGCTGAATATAGTTGTATTTAGAAAAGCAAAATGCAGTTTTGTTTTCTGGTTTTCAGTGCTTGAAGCTTTCAAAGCAAATACTGGGTTAAAATAAAGTCTTTTCCTTTTGAACAGTGTTTAATATCTGCTCGTTTTCCTAAATGTAACAAAAGTACCTTAATCTGAATTTTTGCCTTTTGGCTGAGGAGTTTTTCTATACATCCCAGGAGAGTGTTTTTAATGATGTTTGATAGTGTGTGACAAAGTCTGGCTGGGCAGAAACAGGTTTCATGATGCTTCCTTGGAGCTTGTTTGTTAATAAGCTGAGTTGAATTACATATGCAACATCAGTCTTTGGATTGCATCTGGATTCCTTTGTCCTTAACCTTATGGAAACATCAAATGTGATGATCCTGACACTGGTGCTGATCCAAACTTTTCAGGTCTTAGTGCTTCCATGCAAGTTTTCTTTGCCATGTGCATTGGTTTCTATTGTTGGAGAACATGCTGAATGATTTTTCAAGTTGTAAAAATTTCTCTATTGCAAAACTAGAAATAGGTGAAAATAAGGATCGTGAAGGCCTGAACCCAAAGAAATTGGAGAACATGATTTAATGGGAGGCTGTAAGATAAGTTTTTTTCTTTTTCCCTCCTTATTTTGGTACTTCTCCTGTTTAGTCCATGTACTTTAATTTAAGCAGTCACATGACTGAAGTATTGGATTCAGTGAAATCATTGCTTGTTTTCTTGGCACCACCTGCAGCTGTAACTCCAAATAAATGGAAGGACACTTAGGAATAACTCAGGTACCTGCATGATACTCCTGTTAAATGTCATAGAAACTCAGCGTGTCTGAGAGGGCAACAGATGTGTGAGGACTGTGGCTCTTTTGGAGTAACTCCCTTAAAAAATGAGTGAGTCTATTGCAAACTGGGACTGAGCCTGGAAAGGAAGAAACTGGATGCAAGACTGTGGTTCAGGAAGTGTTTCCTGCTTTACCCTAGGGTGTAGAAGAAAACACCAGGTAAATATGCCTTCACTAATCGGGGTGGGGGAAAGGCAGGTTCAGCCAGGTTTGATGTTCCTATCCATTACAACATACATCCTTTGCCTTCAGCCCAGGGGATGGATTAAGCGAAGGACACTTGGCAGGGAGAGATCTGGGGGAGCTGTGGCTGCTGAGCAGGTCTGTGGTACAGAACAGGTGGCAGTTTCCCTCCTCCCCCTGCCAGGAGAGCGAGTGCTGACTCTGCCGGTGAGACGAGACAGATTTATCAGAGTATCCAAAGAAAGAAGTGTCAGTGTGATCCATGTGTGTCTCCAGGACTCAGCGTGACCTGCATCTTACCACTGTCTAAAATGCTGATGTGGCTGGAGAGCAGTGAAACCTTTGTGCTGCTTTCTGGCACAGATGACATGTGTGAGAGTTGGAATATAAAAAAGCAGAAAGATCAGTCTAGCATGAAACATGCATCAAATCATTTGTGTTAAGAGAAGAATTCCATCTAGGTAATCTATTAGCTCTTACATAAGCAAAGCCAATAAGGTCACTTTATTCCAGGGGAATAACAAGGAAATTTGAAAAGCTGATAAAATTACTCATGCTATTTTTAGTTTCCAGAGGAGGTTACTTCTCTTTACCTATTTTAAAAGGACAACAGAGAAGGTGGGGTTTTTTTTTAACATCCCAAGTTTGATCTCTCTACTATTTATATATATATATATAAGTACCTTATGTTGAGATAGAGGGAAAAAAGCAAATTTCTGGTAGTTTAAAAAATGTGTAAGATATGCTTACTGTGGCTTTATAGTTTGGAATATGTGTGTAAGTCCTAGGAGAAGTCAATTCCAGAATACTGTGCTGGGAAAAACTGGGTAATGCAAGAGAAATCAATGTGTTGTGTGGCATGTGTATGGAATGTATTGAGCTCAAATGGAAAGACAGTTTGGAGACGTGGAAAGAAAGGACTGGGTTTTTATAGAGGTGTGAGTGCAAAAGGAGTCTTTGTAAGAAAACATGTCCTATTTTCAAACTCCAAAGGTCAGACAAGCAGTTTATATGCTATCTGTGCTTTAATTCCTGGCGCTCGAGCATGTATTTCAGTATTTACAGCTGGAGTAGTGGGATCATTTACATACTTCAGATGCAACTGGTGAGACACTGGCCCAGGTTGCCCAGGGAGGCTGTGGCTGCCCCAACCCTGGCAGTGTTCACAGCCAGGTTGGATGAGCCTTGAGCAACCTGCTCTGGTGGGAGGTGTCCCTGCCCAGGGCAGGGGTTGGGGCTGGATGATCTCTAAGGTCCATTCCAACCCCTAAATTCTATGATTCTATGATACTAATCATTAATCCATGAAAAGCAATGACAGTTTTGCTGTTGATTTTAGCCTTGACTTGCTTTTTCTCCAAAGGTTAGATAAATTCAATGTGTGAATGGGCTTGGATTACTCTCTTTCTGTCATCTACATCCTTTGTCTTTTTCTTGAATGTTTTGAAAGTGATTTTATTTTGAGAGATGTTCTGCTGGATTGGTCCCAGCTAAGTAATTGGAGAAGAGCTTCTCAATATGCTTTTATGCACTGTAATTAATTTACTACTGTTCTCACTTTGTGCTTTTGCTCCTGTTATCTCAGGCAATTTGGTAATATGACTGAGCACTCTATATTATCTCCTTGTTTTCATCTGCAGCTTCTGGTTACATTAACCAGATGTTTTGCAGCAATTTTCTCTTACCAAAAAAAAGTCCAGGGATAATTCTTGTGCTAATTGTTGCTGTGATTTAAAGGCAGGAGATGAACACACAATCACTTTGAGTGTTCATTCAAAGTTTGAAATGGCTGGTGAAAATTAAAAGCTTTTATTGATATTGATATTACCAAACTCTTGGCTTTTATTGATAAATTTAAATAAGGTGCTCTGGTGTGATGTGGCTATAAAAAGCCTGAAGAATTCAAAACATCAAAAGATGTGTTGTCGTTGTGTTTTGCAGGGCAGGGGGAGAGGGATGATGCAGTACAGAAACATTAAAAGAGCCCTCATTTTCCTTGTCCTTAACTTCACTGAGTGCTGTGCTAAACTTGAAAGAGCTTTGAAGTTTAATTTTGAGAGTGTAGAGGAGCAAAGATCTGAGGACAGATTGTTTTTATCTTTCAGATTGATTCTGCTGATCTAGTGGCACTAGTTTTGTATGTTTTCCATTTCAGCTTGCCTGAGAAATTGAAGGTCCAGTGCTCACCAGTGGGTCAGTAAATCGCTACTGTCACAGTGTGAGCTGCAGAGTGGGAAAGGCTGAGCTGTGTGACAGAATCAGAGCATCGAAGGCTGTCAGTGATTCTTAAATCACAGGAGCACTGCAACGCAGCTCCTCGTGGGGCACCAAAAATCTGGGGCTGGTCTGCTCTGGGAACAGGGTAGCTCTGGGGAGAATGTAAACATTACGGTCTCTTCCTATTTTTGTGTAAGGAGTGTAGAGCTTGTGACTGTGCTCCTGAACTTCCAGGTTCGTGTCCGAATGTGTTATCTGAATTACTACAGTGCAGGTGTTGGACGACTGTCAGGGACCTCCTGTGGGAGTCGACGTGCTGGAGGGAAGGGATGGGACATCCAGAGGGACCTGGACAGGCTTGAGCAGTGGGTGAAGGTAAATCTCATGGAGTTTAACAGAATGAAGTGC
>NW_008688032.1:0-9816 GCF_000695815.1 Acanthisitta chloris
TAACAAGGGCAAGTGCTGGATTCTGCAACCTGGATGTATATACACACTAGGGAATGAGATGCTGGAAAGTGGTGCTACAGAAAGGGACCTGGGAGTCCTCACTGATAGCAAGTTGAATATGAGTCAACAGTATGCCCTGGCAGCCAGGAGGGCCAACTGTATCCTGGGCTGCATTAGGCAAGGCATTGCCAGCTGGTCAAGGGAGGGGATTGTCCTGGTTTATTCTGTGCTGGTGCAGCCTCCCCTTGAGTCCTGTGTGCAATTTTGAGTAGCACAATAATGCTTTTTGAGAGCATGACCAGGGATGGTGAAGCACCTTTAGGGGAAGCCATATGAGGAGTGGCTCAGGTCACTTGGTCTGTTCAGCTTGGAGAACAGGAGGCTGAGGGGAGACCTCATTGCTGTATACAGCTTCCTCACGAGGGGCAAGCACTGACCCCTTCGCTTGGGCAACCAGTGACAGGACCCAAGGGAATGGCCTGAAGTTTTGTCAGAGGAGGTTTAGGTTAGATACTAGGAAAAGGTTCTTCACCCCGAGGGTGGTTGGGCACTGGAACAGCTCCCCAGGGCAGTGGTCACAGCACCAAGCCTGAGGAGTTCAAGAAGCATTTAGACAATGCTCTCAGACACACGGTGTGATTCTCAGGATGTCCTGTGCAGAGCCAAGAGTTGGACTCAATGGTCCTTGTGGGTCCCTTCTGACTCTGAATATTCCGTGATTCTGTAATTATTACAAGATTCTTAACAGCCTTCCTAATTTTAATAATTTATCTGATTTTCCTTTATCTTCTGACAATAATCTTGTCCCTTAAAATCTATTTTTTTAAAAAAGCAACAAATTGCAAGCTGCTAGAAAACAGTGAAGTTCTCTCTTTAAAGAAATATAATTCTTCACAATATTCTTTTAACCACATGTTATTTTAACTTCCACATATATCTTTTAAAATTTACAAAGTCCGGATTAGTTAGAGAATGTAAACTGGGCAAAAAAATCATGAGTGAAGTGAAGAACTGACTGGATTTTTAAGTGATAAATGACAGATACTGGGGTTTTTTATTGCTAGCATGTTCCAGAAGGGACAAACACTATGTCAAGTTTCTTTTACATGACATTAAAATGTAGCATGATATTATATGAAAACCTTTCTGGATTTCCCATTCAGTTTTCCTTCAGGAAGTTGCAGATACAGTGGTTTATAAATGAAACAACTGTTTTAATTTCTAGTTTATGGACATTTTCCTAATTTGTATTAAAAAAATTTAATAAGAATTTATCTGCTGTACAGCAAGGGACATTTTGCTATTAGATTGCCCCATTGGAGCTTTTCTAATCAGCCTTAACAATAATTTAATTACAAAACCCAAAAAGATTAGTATCCTTCCTCCCACTATCTAGACACCTCCAACCTGAAGAAATAAAAAGGCAGCACAGCCACTCCGTAACTGATACTTAAATTCCTTTTAAAGTTTTGTTCTACTGGTATACAGGAAAGAAGAGAACATTCAGATATGTAAACAGTAGATTTTGTATCTGATACTTCATTATTCCAACTGCATGGAGAGGAAGATTTTATAAAACATCAGAGCATTGGAACATTGTGCTGAAAGACGTCAAGATAATACATTTCTTTTTTAGTTTAAAGATACGTATTATCCCCTGGAATACTGTGTCCAGCTCTAAGGCCCCACCATATGAAGGACAAGTCCAGGAGCAAGTTCCAAAGCTGATCACAGGGCTGGAGCACCTCTCTTTATGGAGACAGACTGAGAGATTTGGGGTTCTTCAGCCTGGAAAAGAGAGTGCCCCAAGGAGATCTTAGAGCAGCTTTTCAGTACATAAAGGGGACACAGGAAAGCTGAAGTGGCACTTTTTATAAGGGTGTGGATTGATAGGACAAGGGGGAATGGCTTTAAAATGAAATAAGATAGGTTTAGATTAGATATTAGGAGGAAATTCTTGACTGTGGCCGTGGTGAGGCACTGGAACAGGTTGCCCAGAGAAGTAGTGGATGCCCTGTCCCTGGAAGTATTCAAGATCAGGTTGAATGGTGCCTTGGGCAAGTCTTGTGAAAGGTGTCCTTGCCCATGGGACAAAGAACATTATACTGCTCCAATGACTGACGAATCTTCAATTTATTTTGTTTCTCAGATTGCTGAATTTATTTATCTTATATGGTACACATTTAGTGTAATGAATTAAAGTCTTTGGACTGAAATTTGAAGACACACTTCAAATTAACCTTTTCATCAGTCTAAAGCTGTTGTACTGAGGAGTCAGAGGAAGCTGGTATTCCTTTCTCTATTTCTTTGCACAGCCAGATGAATCCACTTTTAGAAAAATTTTATACTATGATTCTATTTTCTACAGATCAAACAAAGAGCTGATGCAAGACTGAAGAATCTCCACAGTGGTACCACAAGGTTGATCAGGGATTCCAATTTTCTAAGAAAATAGCAACAATATTTTCAGAGCTGTCAGATTTTCTATATTGATACAATTCAATATAATTCATCTGTTTTCCTTACAATTTGAATTTTGGCCTTATATCCATGACAGGGAAGACACAACTTTCAGCTTTCTGATAAACCTGGACCAAGGTGTGAATAATTTTTATGCCATAATTGGATTTTTAGTGAAAGTCATCAATATTATTTGCTTTGAAGTTTTTATCAAAAATAAGATGCTTTTAGCTGAGTTTCCTCTTAAATTTTTGTTTGAATTCTCAGTATATGCAAACCTTATGCAAACTGCAGTCAGAACAAAGTCAGAACTCTTGCCAACAAAAACTGCTGAGTTTCACACAGCTTTAAATATTTTACAAGGTCTGAAGCTTTGTTTGCTCTCATTTGAAAGAACTGTTAGGATACTGCTCACAGTTTGCCTGACCTCAGCCCATAATTTGCAAGGTTTACTCTCAGGCATACCTGTAACTTTCCACTTCACACTCAGTCTCAACTACCTGGAAAGAATTGAGTGGGCAAAATATGAAAGGAGAGTCTCAGTCTATATAAAAAATACCGTTGCTTTTCTACAAGTCACTGAGAAGTTAGAAAAAGTGTTCTTGAATACTTACAAATCAGTGTCCTAAAGGATAAACAAAGCAACATATTGTGTGGGGCTTGATACCTATCACACTAGTGAGCATGAGATCATCACCATAAGAACCAGGTCACAATGTGCAGGCTAGAAAACTGTATTACCACAGGTCACCCAATCTGAGAGACATTTAAAGAGTGGCATGAAATTTAAACACAGGTAATGGAGTATACCCACTCACAGTGTGAACAGAATGTATCTGTGCTTATTTTCCCAACCGTTTAATTTCTAAGTATCATTAATGAAATAGTGATAACGATAATTATCGATTAGAAATTTGTAACTCTAAGTATAAAGAAGACTTGGGCATTTAAAGCAAAAGCACCACTAGTTAAGTGGCAAAGAACTCTAATTGAGCAGATTTCATAGAACAGCAGAAAACTGAAGTTACTAATATGCATGCATTTATACATCTATCAGCATTTAGAAAAGGCTAGTTTTATATTGCTAAAAATCAGTGAATCAGCTGCCTGGGTGAAAAATGTGAATGGTAGTAGAAAACATTATAAGGATATAATGAAAAAATTTTAAAAAAAAAGACATATTCTGATATGTATCTGTATTACATCTGTATCTAATATACAAAAATACATATTCAAATGGAGGATGCAGGAAACTGTCAGCAAGAAAAATAAACTAAAATCTGGAAACTTTAGGAAGCTGGTAAAGAAATCAACAGTTCTAAGAAGAAATCTATGGTCTATGGTGATGAGGAAAATTTTCTGTGTATTAGGAACAATGAATAGGTTCCTAATATTGGATATAGACCATGGCCACACAGATATGGTAAAATGTTAGTAAAAGGCAGAGTACTGTTATTATTTCTGGTGTGTGTCTGCAGAAGAAAAAGCAGATTAGCTATTTATTCCAGGAAGATAATTATACAGTTTCCATGCAAAAGCTAAGCAAGGATATCATACAAATGAGGGGGGAGGAGAAGTCAGCGGGTCAATGTAATTTGCATTTAAAGTTTTAACAAGCTAGAGAATTGAGAATTATCTAAACCATAACTGTTGACTTTCAGTAACTGTTGGAACACTGGAAAAGTTGCAGAAAACTGGAAAGAAAGCTAATGCTGGGTATGTATTTATAGGTGACCAGTCCAGATAATTGCATGTTTATCAATTTGAGATTGATTCTAACAACATCAATCACTGATCCAGGTTAATTAACATAGAATTTTTTTAGAAATGGCTGTCAATATAGGCATAATGAAAATAGAGCCTGACAACCCAACTGACCATTTTTTTGCTAAGACTCCAAGACTGGACTAGTCTTTCTCACCTTTCTGTATGACAACTGACTCTCTACTGTTATCTGCTGTCAGTTATCTGGAAGAAAAGATACTATTATCATTACTAAAACCTGTAGATGATACAGTTTGGAGAACTGGTAAACACCAATAGAGATGGGTCTCTGGTACAGAATGGGGTCACTTAATAAAATGGATAAGTTCTAATAGCATGAAATCTATCACGCCCAGTCATGAAACTCTGTGTCAAGCTACATACCTACAATGGGCACTTTCTTATCTTACAACCTATGCATCAAACTCTCTAGTGAAAGTCATCTTTTCAGCTGCTGGGCATGGGAAAACTAAAAAGCAGAAGTGAATTGCAGACAGAGCCTTGGATTACAGTTTTGGTATTATGCCATCTGTCAGTTAATAAAGAAAGCTGCAAATAGTAACACAGACTATTGCAGCCTGACAGTAACAATGATACACAGATAATCCCCTTGGTCTCAGTATGCCCGAAAAGAACAGGAACAGTCTCCCTAGGTTCAGAGTCTTTGCAAGATTTGCGATTCAAATCCATGGGTCATTCAATTCCTTGTACCTGAATGTTGTTCCTGATATGGGAAGACAGGGAAACTCTTCATGCTAGGGAAAAAAAAAAAGCCTGTGAGAAATTTTGAAGGACAACCATCTTGAGTCTAATGAGATGGCAGGTGGAAAGTTTGTGAATATAGGAAGACCATGATCAAATAGCAGCATGGCTTTCAGTGTCAGCATCTAAAGTTATCTCCAGTGTAACTAAGGCTTGCTCTCAAGACAAACAACTGATAATGATAAGAAAAAGGAGGGTCAAGCAAGTAGAAAAAGGGATGTCAAACAAGTAGAAGTAGCAGTGAGCAGCTTAAGTATGTGAGGAAATGAAGGAGAAATATAAATCTCCCAGTTTGCACAAAAGTAGAAAAGCTGCAGTGTAGAAGACTTACAAAGGTTGATCAAAATTGAGATTATGTTTTCAGAAACTGCAGATGTTTTCAGCTACAAAGCACTGGCTGCATAGCACTGGACAGAGATGTAATATAATCACTAGTGTTCAGAAGTAAGGAAGACAAGTTGATTATGTCTGAGAAGCAGGCAGCTTGCTGATCTTTATCAAGCCTTCATACTTCAGACCCAGACTAAATTCATCCTGATATCAAAGACTTCCAGGAGAAAAGATTCTTGTCTGGGAACAGTAAGGCCCTGCATGGCCACCCTTGCCCTTAGCACCTTCTCCTATCTCACTTACTGTGCTTTGTGTTCATGCAGCGCGGCAGTGAAAGGCAGCAAGAGAAGTTGCAGTTGCAGATGTCACAGTCACAGATCAACACCAGAATGCTTTTCAGAATGGCCATGGGAGGTGAGTGTAGCTGGTCCGGGAATTTTCATAGCAGAACATTGATGAGAAAAAAACCAAAAAAAGGTGAAAGATTCTTGGGGTGTTTTACCATCTGTTCATTGTATCTTGAAATCTAGCACTTTTTCATTTCCCCTTGTCTCATACATCCAAGACATACATAATTTTTTCTTCAGACTTAGCAACTCCTGGACATCATTGTCTTCCTCACCACTCTCATTTCTACATCATTTGTTCTCTTATTTCTCAAAATTTTTCCTGAAAAATTATTTTCCTGGAAATTCTTTCTGCTCATTTACTTGTGATTTCTCCTTGCCCCTTCTATGCCCATCTGCCATGTTCTTTTAATTCTACCGGCTTCGGAAAATAATCCTTATATGGTGAGAAAATTATCTTATTGAGTGGTGTGCATTTAAGCTTATGAGCATGCATTTAGGTGACACTACTGATCTCCACAGGCTTGAAAAGCTCTGCCCATCAAACAGCAAAGGAGCTGGCTTCTGATCACAAAGCATCCTGCTAGTTAGCATGCTCAGGATGGAAATTATTTGCTGTGACTAAATCAAAGAACTTCTTACATGTTAACAAATATTAGATATTAAATCAAAAAAATACTCATATTTACCATGCATACAACTACCAATTCATCTACAAAAATGCTGGACTCTATGAAATTATTTCAATTTAAAACAAATATTTATGATTTTGGTAAGATGTCTGCTCATCATTCAAATTATTATATACTCATATTTCTAACCAGAACTGTAAAAACACTTTTTTTTTGATTAAACAAAAAAGATTAGATTAGGTTAGGTTAAGAAAAAAAGCAGATTGGTTATCTTTAGTAAAGTAAAGGTTATACATTTCAACTACCATAAAGAATTGCAAAACGTCAGTGTGTGTAGGGTTAAAGGGTGGAAATGTGCTGTAACTTGCAGTGGAAATTTCCACTGCGTGCTTTATTGGCAGAGGAATGAGCCATACCCATGGTAGGGGGGGCTGGGGGTGTGGTCTCTTCATAAATACATTGGAATGCTGTGTCACGATATTTTTCCTTCCAGCTTTCTGACCAATTTTTGGTTTTGGTCTTCCTGAGTGTTCTGGGGTCACAATGCACACATACCCACTGAAATCCATGGGTCATTTGCCTAAGGACAAATTGCAGGATAATACTTTAGCCCACTTTACTGTTTTCTCATACCTGTACTCTCTGTAGTATTCTCCAATCTTTGTCACCCATTTACTCAGCCACCCTTTTTAATTATTTAATAAAACTGTTTGCCTTTTCTTTTGAATCTGTACAGCAAACAATTATGGATATGGGAAAAACTGTAAGGTTTGGGGGACAAAAACTATTCTTCAGTCTGTAAAACAGTAGTTACTGTGCTTTTAAACCACTAATTGGATAAAGGATACAAGAGGAAAGTTAGGAATACCTCAAGAGAATATACCTAGAACAGCACTGGAACCCAAAGTGTTTGATTTATTTGTCAATGGTTTCGAAAGGACCTTGTATCATGAGGGGGCCTACAGGGGAGACAAGAGGGACCCTTTGTTAGGAGCAGCACTGATAGGACAAGGGGTAAGGGGTTCAAATTGCAGGAGGGGAAATTCAGGCTAGATATTAATGAAAAGTTTTTTACTGTGAGAGTGGTGAGGCACTGAACAGGCTACCCAGGGAGGTAGTGGATGCCCCAACCCTGGCAATGTTCAAAGCCAGGATGGATGAGGCATTGAGCAACTTGGTCTAGTGGGGAGATGTCCCTACCTATAGTAGGGAGGGTTTGGACTAGATGATCAGAATCACCTCCCTTGACCTACTGGCCACACTGCTTTGGATGCAGCCCAGGACACAGTTGGCTTTTTGGGCTGTAAGCACAATTTGCTGGGTCATGTCCAGCCTCTCATCCACCAGCAGCCCAGATCCTTCTCACCAGGGCTGCTCTTGATCAGCACCCAGCCTGTATTGATATCAAGGGTTGATCTGACCCTCATGCAGCACTTTGCACTTGCACTTGTTGAACCTCATGAGGTTCCCATGGGCCCACTCCTTGAGCTTGTCCAGGCCCCTTTGTATGGCATCCCATCCTTCAGGTGTGTCCACCACTGAGCTTGGTGCCATCTATAGACTTGCTGAAGGTGCACTCAACCCCTCTGTCTACGTAATTATTAATAAAGATATGGTCCCAGTATGGGCCCACCAGAACTTAAGGACCACATTGCTTCTGCAGGAATGTCTGCTGAGCTTCTGCCCCTGCTGCCTCCCCCAGTGGGACTCTGCATTAGACCACTCATCACTCTTGGGGTTGATATGTACTCTCAATAGTTAGGGACATAACATTTCCCTTATTAATGTAGTAGACTTTATATCCTTTTTGTAAGGGCACACAAATATGTAAGTGGAATAAATCACTTTGAATTTACTACCTGAATCTGTGTGTCTGTCCTGCTATCTTGAATCCTCAATCCCTGGCACAGTACCTCAGCACTGTCTGCATCCATCTTACCAGTTTGCTAGTTGTGTTCGTCAGTGGGGTAGACTTTCTTTGACCTCCCCTTTCACAGAAGCCTTTCTCCTTATTTGCGTCCCTTGGCAAGTTCAACTACAGCCAATTCTTGTCCATCCTGTCCCCATCCCTACACAAGTAGGTAGTGTCCCTATACTCTTCCCACATATATCCCTGCTTCCGTTGCTTGTGCATTTCCTTCTTGCCATTTAGCTTGACCAACAGGTTATGACTCAGCCATGCTGTTCCCTTTCCTGATTTCTTGCTTGGGATTGGGGACTCTTGTGCTCTTTGGAGCACACCCCTAAAGATGTGCCATGTCTGTTTAACTCCCTTGTCTCTGAAGGCAGTTTCCCTGGGGGTACCATTGGCAAACCTCTTGAACAGCTCAGAGTTTGCTTTCCTAAAGTTTAGGGTACTGACTTTGCTCTTCACCTGACTCACATGCCCCAGGACTGCAAACTTCACCAGTGCATGATTGCAGCAGTCCAAACTGCCTCCAATCTTGTTGCCAGATTAGCTCACTTGAGTTGGTGACTGACAGGTCCAGTAAGACATCTGCTCTGGTAGAGCTGTCTGTATTATCTGTTTTGAGAAAATATTTATTAAATATTTATCTCACTTTAAACACTAGAAGGCACCAATGAAATCACCCATTAGAAGATCTGATACTATCAAGATAAAGTATTTTTTCAGTATAACACAGTTCACTGTTTCCAAGGATAGGGAAAAGGCTGAGGTACTTAATGCCTTTTTTGCCTCGATCTTTAACAGTAAGACCAGTTACCCTAAGGGCACCTGGCTCCTTGAGCTGGTAGACAGGGTCAGAGAACAGAATATACACCCTGTAATCCAGGAGGAAGTAATTAGTGACCTGCTGCACTACTTAGACACTCACAAGTCCTTGTGATAAGATGGGATTCATCTAAGGGTACTGAGAGAGCTGGTGGAAGAGCTCATGAAGCCATTCTCCATCATTTATCATCAGTCCTGGCTAACTGGGGAGGCCCCAGATGACTGGAGGTTGGCCAGTGTGGTGCCAGTCCACAAGTGAAGCTGGAAGGAGCATCTGGGGAACTACAGGCCTGTTAGCCTGACCTCAATGACTGACAAGGCTATGGAACAGATCACCTTGAGTATGATCACATGGCACATGCAGGACAATCAAGGGATCAGGCCCAGTCAGCACAGGTTTAGGGAAGGCAGGTCCTGCCTGATCAATCTGGCCTCTTTTTATGACCAGGTGACTTGCATAGTGGATGCAGGAATGGCTATAGATGTAGTCTACCTGAACTTCAGCAAAGCCTTTGATATTGCCTCCAATAGCATTCTCCCAGAAAAGCTGGCAGCCCATGGCTTGGGCAGGTGCACTCTGCTGGGTTAGGAACTGGCTGGATGGTCCAGAGAGTGGTGGTGAATGGTGCTGCATGCAGTTGGCAGCTGGACACTAGTGGTGTTCCCCAGGGGTCAGTGTTGGGGCCAGTCCTGTTTAATATCTTTATTGATGATCTAGATGAGAGGATTGAGTACACCCTAAATTCATGGACAACACCCAGTTGTGTGGGAGTGTTGATTTGCTGGA
>NW_008688033.1:0-980 GCF_000695815.1 Acanthisitta chloris
CCCAAAAAATCCCAAAACGCCCCCAAAAATGCCAAAACTCAAAAAAAAAATTGCCAAAACTCCACCAAAAAATGCCAAAAATTCTCAAAAAAATGCCGAAAATCCCAAAAAAAATCCCCCAAAAATGCCCAAAATCCCCCCAAAATCCCCCCAAAATTCCAAAACTCCCAAAAGAAGCCAAAAATCACCCAAAAATACCAGAACTCCCCCGAAAAATGCCAAAACTGCCCCCAAAAATGCCAAAACTCGCCAAAAAAATCCCCCAAAAATGCCAAAACTCCCCCCAAAAAATGCCAGAAATCACCCCAAAAAAGCCAAAAAATCCCCCCAAAAAGCCAAAACTCCCCCAAAAAATCCCAAAATTCCCCAAAAATCCCCAAATCCCGCTGAGCCTTCCCCCCCCTAACATTCTGTGCCCTGGCTACATTTTGCAGATGGTAGAAGAGAATCCTGAGATTCCCAAATTAATCCTGTGGCGCCCATGGAATTAAAGCCCTGAGGTAAATGGCAATTTTTAGCTGGAGTTTCTCCCCATTTGAACAATTCCCTCCAACTGGTTTATACTGGGAAACCATCCCAACCTTCCCTTAGCTCAGGCAGAGTTGGCTGAGCCCCCAGGAACCTTTTCCTCCCATTTTTAGGAATTTCCAGCCTGGAATCACCTCTTGTTTATGTGTTTGTATGAATGGGCTGAGCTGAGTGTTGTTCCTGTGGGTGATCCCAGTTTAGGACCAGTTTTCAAAGCTCTGATTCCCAGTTTGATTTTTCAGGATTATCACAAGATTATCAAACAACCCATGGACATGGGGACGATCAAACGACGCCTGGAGAACAATTATTATTGGGGAGCAGCAGAATGTATGCAGGACTTCAACACCATGTTCACCAACTGCTACATCTACAACAAGGTCAGGGGGGCCCTGACTCCAGTTCACACCAGTTTCAACCCAGTATCCACACCAGTATCCACCTTGGAGTCC
>NW_008688034.1:0-571 GCF_000695815.1 Acanthisitta chloris
GTGCTTCGCCGCTCCCCGGGATGCTGCCTTTAAGGGCCGCGGGTTTATCGAGGCTTACATGCACGCACGAACGGGAAGCCAGGATTTGCATCCAGTAACCTGGAAGCTTTAATTTCACTGTCCTGTTTATGCAGTTAACGTGAAAACATCTGGCGATGTGTGTTACATAAAATCCCTCTCTACGGAGCGTGTGTGTGCCCACGCCAGGCTTACTGCCCTGCTCTGCGCGGCGGTGGCAGATCTTTAGAGCCGGCAACAAAACAAGCAAATAACCCGTTATTCCTCAGCCTGGGAAAGTCCTGCTGATTCACACCGTGTGCTTGTGGCTGGAGCCGCCGTGCACTGCCCGTTAGAAATCACAGCTCTGCACACAGCAGCTCTCCGCTCCTGCCCACCGGACTCCTATTTCTGCCAGCAGATAGTTAGCAAACACCGCTCGGGTTAAAGTTCGTGCGGGAAGAAGCAAAGGTGACTCCCGTCCACGCGCGAGAGAAGCGGGGCCAAGAGGGAGAGACCCTCGGAGTCTGTTTCGCCCCCGGCCAGGGCAGCTCCCGGGGCGGCCCCGCTGCCT
>NW_008688035.1:0-9642 GCF_000695815.1 Acanthisitta chloris
ACAAATGTAGAACAAAGGTGTTTAATAAGATACTGTCTCTTGTTTTCTTTCAGTAATAGACTGAAAAAGGGGATTTTATAATGTGATATAAGGCTAAAGGCAATTATCCTTCTTAAGTGGGCTGAAAACCTTGATCCTTTCAGTCCAAGTTTCCTTTGGGGCAATAGGATTCTTAGGGTGATATATCCTCTACCGCTGCTGTTCTAATCAAGTGCTACTGGAAAAAAACAGCCTGAAAGGATGTCTGACAACACCAGAGCACTACAGGCACAGCAAGTACCACACCAGGGGGCCACAGACCACTATAAACCCCAAGGTTCTGCACTTTACAGTGTGGCTGTAAAAAAAGCCATTGCAGGCAGAGAGTGAACGCTCAGCATTTCAGCAAAGGAATAACTTCTACTGCAGCATTTAACAGCCAATATCTATTTGGTCCCCATCATGGCAACCTGGCAAGGGGAAAAAAATCAGACAAAGAAACTGTTTTACCCAAGTTTCTTTCTTCTTCTGCCTTAGTCTAGGTTCTCCTGCTGCTGTTCTTTCTCTTACCCTTTAGTGGGAGTCATTCTCATTTCTTCCTAATGAAGTAGTAATTAATGATCTGCAAGTCAGACTAATCACTTCTTTTAGTATATAGACACACTGTAATTTCAAGCTTTGCTGGTACCATATACACATGTGCCTGCTGAGAGAACATGCCTGTCCCTGCCCATGGCCCAGGATTAGAACAAGGTGATCTTTAAGGTCCTTTCCAACCTGAACCAGGGTGTGAACAGTTACATAGGCAGAAAGCTATCTTAAGCTTCTCAAAAGCTCAAACTATTGGAGGGTCAAGGTAAAGGAGGAGGAAAAAAATATTCTCTCTGGTGTGTGAAACTATCAGAACTTGATAGACAACATGAAGGTCCTTCTCAGCCCGTCCCTGAAGGGTTGCAAGTGCCTGATGAAGGTCACAGGAGCATCCTGCCCTGTTCAGCCCCAAACATGGCAACAAACAGCATTTTCCATAGTCCACTGGGATGTTTCCTACAGGATGTGGCTGTTTAGGGTCTTGCTCTGATATCTAACCCTGGCAGGAGTCAAGGCACCCTCTGCCCAGGGCAGTCTAGTCTCCTCAGCAGGTACAGTAGACAGAAGAACCACCACATCTCTTCAGGATATATCACTGTATTACATAAAACTATCCCTATTTATCTATTTAAAATAGTCCTAAGACGAATTCCTAGTTGAAAACAAAAAGCCAAACATATTTAAATGTGATTATTAGTGTTGCCTATTTCCTGAAATTCCTTGTTTCTTTCTGAGGCACAAGAAACAAGCTATGCCCAGTTGGCTAGAAACGCTATATTTCACTTTTTCTTCTAGGGTAAGTCCTAGTGATTCCTGCAGTGAATAATTGGATACACCTTGTAAAACATGTAGTGAGACATGTACAGATAGTCTGTTCTGTCCACCAAGATGTGTCTGTGGAATAATAAAGACCTCAAGATTGCAGCTGGGCTTGGCAGACTCCAAAATCCAGAGTTGTAAAGAAATCGGGAGCATCTTTTTGGATTCAAGTGCAGAAAACAAATATAACTGAAGGATGAAGATACCTAAGACCTGTCTGTGCTGACAACTTCAAACCTGAGTTCCACTCTCAATTTAACAAGCCAATTAAGGAAAATTAGCAGAGTTATTCCGTGCTTCTGTGCCCAAAGGTAAAAACCCAAAGGGATAAACAACAGTCCAAGGGAACTTGTACTGCCCAAGAGATTATTTAGGCATGAGTAACTGATGGCCCGAAAGGAAAGAGATGACCCCTCATGATTTCACACAGCAGCAGTTTCTATCCAAGACAGAAGAGTCAGAAATTGCACTGCAAACCCCCAGGCAAGGCGGGTTGTTTTTCCCCAAGTTCTTTCACTGCAACTCCTCATGCTGTGCATCATTTCAGCTCCATTGACCCCAAGTCCTACAGCACATATTACTCCTGAAAGGCAGTTTTAAATGGGAAATGAGAAAGTCAGTTACACACACCAAGAACATCCTCAGCTCCTGATGGTGCAGTCAGTAGCATCATGCAGTTGCAAAACAGATAACTTCAGAATCTTGGGCTCACTGGTGAAGAATCTTTCACTAAAGGCAAGGATTAAATGAGTGTAATAACTATTTACTAGGATTTTAAAAGCTCTGACTTCAATACCTTTATTTTTACTCTCTAGTGGTTGGATGTGTTCACTTTGTGTACGGATTTTATGGGGGTTTTCTTACTAGGTGGTACTCCAATAGCTGCATAATCAATATTTAGATTTAATTGACATGCTGCAAGACACTGTTAATGCTCAAGAAGTTCACATACTTGACCTGCTAGTATATACAATAGTATACACTATGTACATACAGTAGTGTAAGGCCTGTAGTTACCATTCCCTCCCTGATTTTAATCAAAGCATATCTTCTTAAAACACAGTTAAAATTTAGTCTGTGGTGGAAAGAAAAAGCAAAAAGGTGCTTGAATTGAGCATTTAAATAGTTAAGCCCTCAGTGATTTCAACTTAGCTTTTAAACCCATCATCTCCAGCCACTTAAGAGTTAAGACCAGTGATGTCTTAAGGTCCCTTCCAACCTAAACCTATGTAAACCATAAAAATGGACCCTACCAGCTGCCTGGTACATTTCTAAATATCCAAACCATTAAAACATGATTCTCTTGGAGCCTCACAACCTTGGCAAAGTGCCACTTTGACTGGTGCTAGCAACCCAAGTTTTCCATTCCTTATGTCAGATGCCTCAGATAAGAAAAGCAATGACCCACAGACAGCTTTGCTTTTTTGTGAAGTTCTTGATGTAAGAAGCACTGAACATCTGACATTTGCAGCCCAAACACTGTAAAAGACAATTGTTTCCTTTGCCACAGCCAGCACAATGTGTTTCCCCCTTAATTAAGTCCTCAGCCCTAGCCTGGTTTCACACCAGATAAAGTGATGTTTGCAAATGGAGCAAATGGATCTGTTGGCACCTCCCGTTGCAGCACGCTGTGGGCTGAGTGCCAGGTTGGCACCAGGCCCCAGGACTTCCACATTCCCCATGTTCAGCCTTAAAATGATGATTTAAGCAAGAGGGAAACAAAAGAGTTTTGTTCCCAAAGTGTGTTATCTCAGCAGGGTCAGTGAAGGTTTGTTGAAGTTAAGGATAAAGAGAGAACATACGACAAGAGAACAGAGCCAAATCTGGTCCTTCCAAGATAAACGACAATGAAGAAAGTAGAAATCTCAATAGAATATATCTATATTTATCATATAATAATATATATAATAAAAGGTAGGAATTTTATTTATTTTGCTTTATTCCAGTTGCATGGTTTTCAGAGCATCCTGAGCAGTGTTTAAATCTCTGTAACACCACACAGCACACAACATTTTCAGTACGTGCTGATACTCAAGACAAAGGGAATGGATCTTCTATCCACTGGCATAATTTCTTCTCCCTTTTAAGGAATCAAATGGTTCTTTCTGCACTCCACCGTGTCCTTCTGTCCCAATACCTTTGATGTAACACCTGCAAAGCCATTTCTTTACTGGGCTAAAAAGCAGCAACAGTGATTGACCCTGATTCTGTGCTAAATGGACCCATTTCTTTACAGTTGAGGCTGTAAATGTGTGTCAAATGCTTTCTGTGTTTTCTGGGGAGCACAACAGGTTGTAGAACTTGTTCTGCACAAAGCTAAGCTCTATTTATTTGCTAAGATATGTACCAAACTACATATTTTATGTGCTGCTGGTCTGCAATAAGTAATTAACCTTCATTCATTCACTGCATTTTCCTTTCCTTACTGTATTCTCATTTTGTGCTCTCTCTGCTCTTCTCTTCCCCAAACAATTTCTGTTTACCTAAACCTTAAAATCTGTTGCACTAACACACTCATCTCTGTGTCACATCTCTTTTATCAACCCTTAATTACTGTTCCCTTTGTCATTCCCTTTTTCCTGTGCTACTCTTACTCTTTTCCATATAATTCCCTCCATATTTGTGCTGAACTTTCCCTTCCCATTACTTATTATGAGGAGAAGAAGAACAGAAATGTTCTTCTTCCACAGCCTTCACACCTTCAGGGAGATTTAGACCCATGTGGAAAGACCTCTTTGGAGAGGAGCAGAATCTTGACTCCAAATTGTCCCATTACTCATTTTTTTATTAAAAGGAAAACAAGCAATTAGAATCAATCATTTAGATTTAGGTTGATTTAGATTACATATTAAGAAGAAATTGCTCTCTATGAGGGTTGGGAGACACTGGCACAGGTTGCCCCCAGAAAGTGTGGCTGCCCCAACCCTGGAAGTGTTCTAGGCTGGGTTGGATGGGGCTTGGAGCAACCTGGTCTAGTAGAAAATGTCCTTATCCATGGCAGAGGGTTGGAGTAGATTACATTTAATGACCTTTTCCAACCCAAACTCTTCTATGATCCTATGAATCAAGTACAACCTCTCTATCACAGCCTGCACTCCAAAATGAAGCAGAGGATTAGCTCCAGGATATTTGGACTATTCGTGCTTTAAAGAATGCTATTTTTAGCACTGAAACCTGACATGGATTTAGGCAGAATTCACACACCTAAATCTGCAAGCCAGATCCTGAAAAATATCTGCTCAGCTGCATTACCATGGAAACAAGAGAATTTTTCCAGAGTCCATGAAGTTTGTGGCAAAGGGGCTGATAGCACCTCTTGGAGGGGGGTTAGATATAAGGGGAAAACTTTCTCTGCCCAAATTCTTATCTCCAAAGAAAATAATAATAACAATAATATTGTTACTAGGAAGGAATTCTTCCTTGTGAGGGTGGTGAGGCACTGGCACAGGTTGCCCAGAGAAGCTGTGGCTGCTCCATCCCTGGAAGTGTTCATGGCCAGGTTGGATGGGGCTTGGAGCAACCTGGGCTATTTGAAGGTGCCCCCAGCCCATGGCAGGGGTGGAACAAGATGTCTGAACTTGTCTAGGAGTTTGACTTGTCAAAAAGGGATATAGGGTCAGACAAGCACCTTATCAAAAGACTCAATACCTTTGGCTCAATACCAAAGCTGAAGGGTGGAATCAAATGATCTTTAAGGTCCTTCCAACCCAGACCAGTCTGGAATTCTATAATTAAACAAAAAACACATGGGAAAAGCATTAGGCCTTTTCTGACTTCACATGATGCTGTCAAACCTGCTCAGAGACATCACAATTCATCTTCTAGAAAGTAAATTTATCACAAGTCAAATCAGGTATCTAGCCTGCCATTACTTCAGGACCCAGAAATTTGACTGGAATTATGTGTTAATATCTGTCTATATGAGAAATGCAGTAGCTTTACACTGGGTGGTGTTATGTGAAGGTGATCATTGGCACAAATCTTTAGCTTAATGTATTTATGACTATTTCTTTTTACAATCACTGCTGCTTTCCAATTACTATCAATTTCTTCCTTATTCAGCTGGTAAACTATAACCTTAGAAAATATATTTGTAATAACCAACTGGTCACATTGTGTTTTAAATATGGAATACACATTTAAAACTTCTTAATCCTAGCAGTCATCAATATTGATTCGTCTATGAAATAGAAGTAATTCCACTCATTTGATAGCACAGGAATAAGAGATGAAAATGGGACAGAACATATTTTAGCCAGTTTTGTGTCCCTCAGCAAATTATCATATTTCCTTCATTCTCTCTAATGAGAAATGAAAGTGTTTACAGGTTGCTAACAGCTAAGTAGTGAAGGTTATAACAATTCCTTTGGAAGTTTGACTTGTCAAAAGGGGATTTAAGGTCAGAAAAACATCTTATCGGGAGACAAATAAGGCCTTTTGGCTCAATTACCAGAGCTGAGGAATGGAATGAAATGATCTTTAAGGTCCCTCCCAACCCAAGCCATTCTGGGACTCTGTGATTCTAAGGCTCTGACAGAGATACTTAGGGCTGGATTCACATCCTTTGGCTCCAGCCCTAAATATCCAGTGTTAGACCCCTGATCTTGGAATTGGTGACAACAAACCACAGTGTGAGCTAAAGATTCCCCCAGTGCAATCAGATTTCTTGCAACAACTTGTCAATACTCTTATCTGCATTTAACCTTCATGTCCCTCACAACCAGAATTGTCCAGGCAGGATGCTCCCAACAGGAGCTTCATTGTCATTCTTCATGGGTGTTGCAATAACCAGGCCTTCCTAATCAGCATTCCCTCAGTGCCCAGCCCAGAAGCAATCTGCTGGAGAAGATGTGATGAAACCAGAAGGGATCAATACCCAAAAGTTTGCACAAACTCAGGCTGGAAGGTTAATGTGGATAATACTGAAAGATCTAACCCTAGTGCATGTGGCAACAGGGCGAAAAGAAGAGAATGGAGGAATATGGAATTAGAAGATTTCTAGTTGTGGATTTAAAATTCTGATAGGAATCTGTTGGATTTTCCCTAATAAAAATCATATTTCCACAATCCAAATAATAATCATTAAAATTTATTATGGTTATTACAGATCTTAAGGAGGAATCATTAAAAATACAATTTACCTACTTTTTTTAGGCATAACCATTGGCTCCACTGAATAAATTTCTTTGGCAGTATTGATCTGTGAACACAATTTCAGGTTTGGGATCAGCAGGTAGAGGCAGGAAGGGAACAGAGGATGGGTTGGTGCAGGGAGAAAGAGGTTCTGGAGCTTCTGGGAGGAGAGGGATGCAATTGGCTCTTTCCACACCATCATAGAGCCCCATGGTCATGTTGCTCTGCTGGGAAGAGGAGAAAGTTTGCAGCTGGATTCTAAGTGTATTTAAGTAACTCCTGGAATTCATTTCATTTGCTTTACAAGCTGTGAGTTTAATAGGAAATGGAGATGAAGAATTGCACATTATAAAAACAGCAGTTTGGGTTTTTTTTAATATATATTGGGAGTAAAATGGCTCAGATAGAGACAGAACTCCTAAGGAATTCTATTACATCCTTACAACTTCCCTTACGTGAGGGATTTATATAGAAAAGAAATCATTTCTAGTATGTAAAGACTCAAAACTAGTCACTCTCTTGCCCTGCCGTGTTCACATCAGTGATGCAAGAATGAAATCATCATGAACAGGAAGGAGTGAAGAGAAACAGCCCTGAGAAAACTACTTTCTTAATATCTCTTTCCTCTTCCTAGTCAATATAAGATGCTAATTCTGATTATTTCCATCAATATGAGTTGTGGGTTTAATTGTCTGGTGTTTTTAATGTTATGTTTCAATGAGAAAAGAGAGCATAAAATAAAGGAAAGGGGTTAGCACCTGTATCTTTCTTCATAGCACTGAAAAATTGCTCAGGTGGCAAAAACCTGTGTCTCCACTTTGTGCTACTGAAGAGCGCATGTTAAGACTCTAAAAACTATTTACAGTTTGCAGAATTTGGAAGTGTTTTTTTCTACCTTCAAGGCAAAAATTGGGTGCAAACTGATCTTATTTATCCCTAGAAAGAGGAATGATTTCTCTGCTAATGTTGTCTAGGTGATTTTAGGGTTCATTTAAAAGCTAAATCCCTACACCTTGTGATGAAAGAAACTGCTGTGAGAATACCTGGGGATAAATCTTGAGGTTTTTTAGTCTTTCTCTGAAAATGTCATGGCAAAATCAAGTAAAGAGCATGAGAAATAGAGACAGTGTGGTGTGTATATATATATGATATAGACAGATACATACAGATAGATAGATAGATAGATAGAATTTAAAAGCTAAATCCCTACACCTTGTGATGAAAGAAACTGCTGTGAGAATACCTGGGGATAAATCTTGAGGTTTTTTAGTCTTTCTCTGAAAATGTCATGGCAAAATCAAGTAAAGAGCATGAGAAATAGAGACAGTGTGGTGTGTATATATATATGATATAGACAGATACATACAGATAGATAGATAGATAGATAGAATAGATGACACACACAGAGAAACACACGTATATGTGGCTTCAAGTTTTACTGGGGAGGTTTAGATTGAATATTAGGGCAATTTCTTCACTGAGAGGGGTGTCAAGCCCTGGCACAGGTTGCCCACAGCAGTCACCATGAGGTGTTGAAAGGCTGTGTGGATGTAACTTTTGGCTACATGGGTTAGTGGTGGCCTTGGCAGTGCTGAGTTAAAGGTTGGACTCAATGACCTTGGAGGTCTTTTCCAGCCTTAATGATTCTATAATACACATATTCATATGCAGTGTGGGTAAGATCCTGGTTATACTTATCAAAAGGACTTCAGGAAAACATTAGTGAATGTTGTGTATTAAGTTTAGAAGCTGAACCTTTGTGATTGCGATCTAAATGTAACATTACAAAGCTCCAACCTCTAAAACCCTGTGCAGGGGAAGTGAGTAACCACTAATACTGCATATCCCCAGCTGTCAAAATCAAGCAGTACAAAACTGTTATGAATATTGTGTCCTCATTTTTTAACACATTAAAAAAATAGCCTGTAGGAAAGCAGGTTAACCCCTGCAAAAAGCACTTGGCAGTGTTCAGCCTGGTTCATGTTTCTATTTGTCTGAATGTTTCCCAGGTTTGTGGTTTTGTGTGAGGGAGTTGAAATGGATTCAGCAAATCAAAAGATGCATTTTCACTCCATAAACTTCCAAGATGACAAATTGGCAAGAAGGCTTAATGTCATCATCCCTTTCTGATAAGCCACGAAAAACACCTGTTTTTAACCACTTGGGATTCATCCTGTATAAATCAGACCCAGAGAGGTAAACAGTGACAGCTCCTGTGGAAAGCATTGCCTGTCTGTCCCTAGTAGTGATGCAGAGTGTAACTCCCCCATGCTTTAAACACCTAACCAACAGCCCCAGGTAGCTAGAGCTTTAAATTCTCTTTCTTGTGTATATCTGACCAGTTTATCAATTTGATTTTGTGCAAATATTTTGGAGCACATTAGTTGATAGCAAAACAGCCCTGGAATGCTAATGACTTTGGGCTGCATATCCAGCAGATGAAAAACTCATTCAATCCAAGGCAAAGTGTCAAGTTTAATAAAGTAACATCATGCCATGCCTCCCCCATAGCTGGCCTATAGTGACATGAAAAATTAGAATGGGGGGAAAGGCAGAACTTTGCAGATATAAATAACTTGAGAGTCTGCTAGAAAATTTCCAACTGGGGTGGTGGCAAACTGTAAACATACATTAAGAAGCTGCAGTGAAGGATATTATTGCCACCTATTGACAACAGAACTGCCTAAAATAATGCAGCTTGTTTGCTCCTGTTTGAATTGAAATTCTTCCCTGGTAGCTTTATAACAGACTGTTCCTGCAACAGCCTGTTCCTGCTGGATTTGTGTGGCAGGGGATAGAGGCATTGTGAAGAGCAGAAAAGTGTGTATTTAATGATTATGACCCTTTCTGAAGGATTTGTTTGGTGAAAATGCCCTTAGAGAGAAGGTCTGACAGTAATTTACCACCTTGTCAAACCAGGACCAGTGTTTGTGGTTTGGAGCACATAGTGCCATCAGGACCCAGAGGGACAGAGCAGGCACAGAGGAGGAGAGGGACTGTGCTAAGCTCAGGGAGTGATGGAGTGAACATTGTCATCCACTTGCAGGAGCAATGGTGTTTCACCTCTGGGATCTGTCCACAGTGCCCCTGGAAGGATGAGTCCCACTGCTGCCCATGGCT